>NC_056735.1:465748463-465898463 GCF_019279795.1 Protopterus annectens
ACCTAAAACTCTGTAATATAAATGCAGATACATTTCAAGAAAGTCACTTTGCAGAAATCTTTAAGAAAAATGTCAGTTTTGGTTCTACACTGGTACACATTTTCAGCTATGAGCTATATAACCATTTACACAAGTGTACAGTCCTAGATCTACCAGATGATTAACTGGATCCACTCATTCCTTTTCCTGTGAACACACAGCATTTCAGTTATCAATATATTCTCAAAAATGACTATATTCAATCATCTGTTTTATAAGGATTACAAGGATAAAGTTGTTTGTTTGAATCTCTTCAAACTGTGTTGACATTAAGATTCGTATCATTGCAGTCTGATGTGCTCCATAAATCAGGAAAGTTATTTCAGCCCCATGCATTAGTAATTATGCTAATGTCAATAACACAACTAATACGTTCTGGGAATTTGTGTGCATTGCTGTTTTCACTAATGAATTATACAGTGTATTATTGAAATGTGCTTACAGCATAACATAAACTTAAGTTTATAGTAGTTGTTGTTACATGGAAACAGACACTATAAAAGTTGTATTTGTCTTTTACATTTTAAAGCAATAAATAATGTGTTTGACAAACAAAACCCATCTTGCTTTGCTTTAATATTTACTGCGATATATACCTGCTTACAGTTTTGTGAACAGAATCTCAAAAATTAAATTTCACTGAATTTATTATGTTTCAGTCTGCTAGTGTACTCATATTTTAAAACTTCACTGAGTGTAGTTACATTTTTGAACAAGCAACTTGAAAAACACTGTCCTTATTTTCAAAAACAAGTCTTTTCTTCAGGTCCTGCTGTAGAAAACAGAATAAACAAAATGTAGCTGCAGTTCACTGTCATTACTAAATAATGCAGCAGTGTTTTTTGTTTTTTCTCGCAGATCTGTATTTTGCTTGAGGTAGGTAAATTAATTGTGATTGTAGCCTACATTTTACACATATTAACAGAGACAGTTGCAGCAGCTTTAAACTCCCAGTGGCCAATGTGTCACTATTTTGTGAAACAAGTTTAAAATAACACATTTTATAAGGAAGTGCGTGTATACTGTTTTATTTAACAGAGAAATAAAAGGCTGCATTTCAAAACTAGACAGCTACACAGAAGCCTGAGAGTTAACAAGAGTATCACATTCTCTTTGCAATAATTTCTTAACTTTAGAAACCATGTAACAATGTAACAGTGTAACAATAAGTTAAATGGAGTCCAATATTATAATAAGCAGGACAAGGCAGAGCAACAACCTGAAACAGTGAATAAGGCAGTCAGTGAATGACATTAATCTTACTAGATTTCTTCACCTCTTGGCAGAAATTTGTTACACATCCTTAAGAAGAACACTTCTACTGCTTGCTCCAGTGATCTGTGTCATGGACTCGGACAAATTTATTATTATATACAACACTGCGACTGAAACCGAGAAAGCAGAAGTAAATGGCTCATAGAATTTAACAAAAACTAAGTACTTTTGCATTTACGCAATAATGTCTGCAGCCACAATAAATAAGTATGGAACAGAAATTGGGTATATGGCTTATATTCTGCAGTTGCAATGGTACTCTAAGACAGGAGTTGTATGATGTTCTCATACCGCCCCCCCCCCCCAAAAAAAAAATACAGGAATGACATAACAGTCTTGTTTCTCTTTACATAATCATTTAAAGAGTTTGATCAAAGTGAGTCACCTATGTGCAGGAGTCTACATAGATCTAAAATGGGGTTTTAACGGGGAACAACCCCACCAGATTTTGCCAAAGCTCTTCCACTTAGGGTTTGGGCCAACATGCACTCCTCTATATGTCTACATATAACTTGAAATGGTGACTAAACAGTGATCACTGGTGATCAAGTACTGTCTGTTGGGACCTTCTCCAATGGTGTAACTTCGAGGTCCCTTTCTCGACACAGTACTTTTTCTACTCCTTATCAGTAATATCACTAGTACAGTCTCAGTAGATACTATCGTGCTGTTTGCTAATGAAATCCTTCTTAATCACTCTGTCGAAACTCTCAAACACCTAGCATTCAAATGACAGAAGGACCTCTACTTAACTTGTTTCATCTTCAACAACATTCTGTACAGACCTAATACATATGCAGTAATATTAATCGGTACCCACACAGAAACTAGAGTTTCCCATACTATCAATGTCTTTGGCTATATCATTAACAAGATTCCCCAATAATGCCCCTAATGCTGCCTTGAGGTGCAGGTTAAATTTACGGTGTCCTCAAGCAACTAAAACATGTTACTCAGTCTCTAATTCTCGCTTTCAAGACACTGAGATACCTATTGTCAAGGGGAATGTTATTAAGGGGTTACAGTGTGGTTTTCCACATATAGGCTTAAACTCAACAAAGAGCACATATAAGATACAGGTCACTACTGAATGAATGTGCTGATTTATAAAGATGTCACCTTAGATGGAACATCACTGAATATCTCTAAAGGAGGTTACCTAGCACTCAGTTACTAATACAGCAACCTCTGTTCCTTCATGTCTTTTCTTATATGAATCAATTAATTGCAAGTATTACCCCTCCCCCAATGAGTTTCATGTAAAAACATCTCCCTGTTATGTCAGTTGCATCCCCACTTACGACATAGTATTGCTCAGACACAATTTTTAAAAAAAAGCTATTGGTGAAAAGTAATTTTGTAAAACTGATACAGAAAGCTGGCACATGCTAATTATAGAACTTAGAATTGGAAATATAAGTCAATAAGGACAAAATAGTATCTTTAAAATAAAAACATTTGTTAACTGTTTCAGGGATGCTATCCAGGGATACCTATTTACTTTATTTTAATCTGCTTCAGTGTGATCTTTATGGCACCAGCTGTTGTCTGGTGGACTTAATCTATTTCTGGATAAACAGTAGGTTCCCAACACCATCCATGACTACTACTTCTACTTAATATCTTACCTTTTTTATTAAATTTAATTCTGCATGGGAATGTCTGCCTGCTTCACTGTCACTACACTTTATCTTGCCTTTTCCATTCTGTTGCCTTCCTTTTGAATACATGTAGTGCCCCTTCCAAATAACTGTCTGATTTCTTCAGTGTATAATGTGATATGTACAAATTTTAACTTTTAAAATATTTATAATATTCCACTATGACTTTTCATCCCCTCTCATTTAATAACATTTTGTTTGCAACACCACTATTTAATTAGTAGTCAATCATCTGGTTACCTTCTCGTGTACTGAAAGGGTTTAGCAATAGCTTGAATATGGCTCAGCATTACAGACTGAGATGATGAGAATCAGGAGTCTGGCCTCACTTTAGGGCAGGTGGAGAAGTTGAGTGATGCATTCTTTGTCAGAGTAAATGATAAATGCCACTCTGTGGCACAAGCTAATTAGCTTCTCATATTCTTGCAGAAAAAAAAAAGTTTATTAGAATGTGTTTCTTCTTGCAAAAGAATCGGGAGCAATACTGACTTAAGAACATGAAACTTATTTGAAAGTTTTTTGTGTGTCATACCCTTTCATGACTTCATGCTTCTGCATAGCTGTCATGGATTGCTGAGCAACATGTGCACTACAGGTAACATGGTGGCACACATCAGTCCTCCCTGAGGACTCTGTATAGTGTGTAACTGATATTCTGGATGACTTCAAAGGTTCCATTGTTGAGGGGGCTTAACCATTTCTTGTTTCATACAAAGCTATTAGCCAAGACAGACGTATTTGTTAAACAAACAAACAAACACACAAACACACACACACACACACACACACACACACACACACACACACACACACACACACACACACACACACACACCCATAAAACAAACCCACACCCACACACCTGGTCTTTCAAAGATATAGCTTTTTCCTCACACCTACTTTTGTGTAAAAGTCAATCTTTTCAAAAATAGCATCTGGTTACTAATAAAAATGTTTAAATTTATAGTAGACACCTTATTGTCTAAAAAGGCATGTTAACTAGACAAAAAGAGAAATGGTTCTAATGATGCTTGGGAGAAAGTGCCATGAATCAGTTTACTTGGCTTTTTAATAAGGTTAACCAGATACAGTCTTTTAGATTTCTTACTGCATTTTGTCACTACGCATTCCTCTGGAGTGTTCTCTTCTGGATCTTGTTACATTTCACTACTAATAAATAGAGAGAAGGAAAGATTGACAATGGCTTGCCCCCTATGGGATGGCCACCAGCATCCAATCAATAGGCAGGGGGAGGCACATGCCTTGTCTCGCTCCCACAGCCCTCCGACCAGAAATGGCTCACACTCCTGTCTGCCCACCTCCTTTTAACCGGACTTGTATAACAATGACATCACTTGCTGTGAAAAAAATTATATTGTATACAGAAGTTCTGATCTGTCTCTAAATAAAAGAAAAGAGATTTTCTACTAAAATCAAGGCCTCCTTTTTGTCTTTTTTTGATTAACAAGGGCTACAGTTGTGACTAATGCACTAATTAATTTGATTGACCACAGGACCAGAACTTATTTTAATTTTTAGACTAACAGCAGATAAAATTTTCAAGAAACCAGATGACATTATTTGAGACTGGTCCTAGTCACTTGTTTTCTCTCTCTATCTCTTTATCTACCTATCTATATCTATGTGTGTGTGTGTGTGTGTGTGTGTGTGTGTGTGTGTGTGTGTGTGTGTGTGTGTGTGTGTAGGAGTGCAGAGTGATTTTCAGCATTGAAAGCTGTAAAACCCTCAGTGCTGGTACTGAGAAGCAAAGTTTCCACGTAGGAACTAATGGCTTAAATATCTGTTAGCCACTTTGCCCATCTACACCTGTATCTAAAGGTGTGACGCAGTAAGGTATTTAACAACTTTTGAAGCGGTTTTAGCTTCTGACACTGTCTTGTGGTTGCAGGCACCTGCTGCTCTTAAGTTCTAGCTTGAGTTGAGATGAGAACCCCTTAGTTGTGTGTATATTCAGAGGTGAGTTCATTGCTCATTCCGCTTTGAATTTTCTGATTCCCAAACAGATCTAGAACCAGATGATGGTGTTACAGTGAGTAACAATGATAGAGAGGCTCTTTATTATCTCTGTATGGCTGATGGCATAAAGGTCATGTATACATCTTACAAAGACCAAATATAATTTTACTAAGCTTTTCTTTAAGATATTGTGCAATAAATGTCAACAATTATCTGAAAAACCATTGTTGAAACCATGTTGGGCATTCTTTTAGAATAGTATCCCTTTGTATGTGGAATAACAGATGCTGACGGGCAATTTATTTCAGTGTTTCCAATCTATATTTAGAAGCAGGAATAATGCTGCAGCTACAACATAACTGACACCTATTTCAGCAATGTTACTGTCATTAGATTCCTAGGTTTATTCATGGAGAATGAGCCCTCCTTCAACCATCATATACTGTTTTTAATTAGAAAATCATTTTATATAGCCCTAATTACTACAGGAATGTCCCGCAGGTAGACCAAAATTATAATTCCCCTCTTCCCTATCATCGTTAGACCCATAATTAAATTTAATGCCTACCTTAGCTTGCATCTATCCAAGCACATGGATCAACTAGAAAGAAAATACAATGTTTTCACGTGTAAAAATTATCATGCATTACTTAATCAGAATTAACAAAATGCTGCACAAGTCTATACTTCCTCTATGCAGTAATGTAAACAGAAGCAGTTGCTGAGACAGATATATCTCCCAAAAGATTCCCTTACTTGTGGAATAAGCTCCCGTTCCACATCAAATAAAGCAAACAACTTTCTTCTCTTGGAATCTAATTTAGACAACTGGATGAATAACCATAAATTCATGCCATGACAATCCTCTCAGTTGTTTATGGATAGACATATGTAAACCTGTAAATTCATGGCCACCCATGCCTAAATATACCAATTAGAATAACCCAGGGTATCAAAAATTGTCAGATACATTTGTAAAGCATGGCTAGGATTAACTCCGCCCCCCCCCCCCCCAGAATCATTAGCCTTGCAATCACCTATGACCCTATGAACCTAAGAAGTAGTACCAAACTATAGAGGTTAGGCTCATCATCATGATTTCAATCTACTGCCTTGTATGAGGCTATGACTCTGCTACCCTAATGGGCAAAAAATTGTTTGGGCAGATGAAGTAACAAAACAATGAAAACGGGTAATGAGTGACTCTTTTCTTATGGTAGGAGTAGTGTTTTCTCTGAAGTTACTGTTGATCACAAGAGTAAAGGGAATAGCAAGGGATTATGCCTCCAGTTTTATACATTTTAGTTGTAAGCAATCAGATCCAGGTGATCCTCAAAAATGTAGTCATCTTAATTAATTCTGAAGATACTTATTACTTAAGGTGGAATCAATGATCATTCCAGATATTTGGAGTATGGGAAATGGATTGTGATGTTTCTGATCTATTTGGTACCGCATTTGCAAAAGTGTCTGGTAACAGTTTAGCTTCTTCTAACTATTCCTGTGGCAGCAGGTGTAAGTATAGGGCTGCAATACAGATGGTCCTGAGTTAGAATACAGAAAATTACAAATATTTCAAGGGTTTATTTTTTTTTATTTTATTTATTTATTTACAGTTTGTTTACTGGGCTAGTTCACTGGGGCAAAAAGAGCCCATTTTCAATGAAAGCCCTGGGAGAAAAGCTCTTTAAACAGTATATAAATTGAAAATGAATGTATGTTTGCAAGTTATTACACAGATTAAGAAATTACAGAATATAATGAAAAGTAAAACAAACATAATATAAGAATAAATCATGTTGTAACATGCTCGACTGGAGTGACAAGGGATATACCCAAATGAGAACACAGGGCAAGATACAAGGCAGTAGGGACAATGAACCTCACACAGCATGTAAGAGAAATAAGGAGATGAGAGTTACAGGTCATTTCTAGAGTAAAAGAATATTACCAGTACGGCATGTGTAATATGTTAATAGAAATGGTAGATATGCATAGGGAGAACAGAGTAATAGTTAAGTCTGGAGAGACAAAAAAATAGGAAAATAGGGCTGAAGTAAAAGGAAGGAATGTGGGGTGAGAGCAGGAACATTCCCAGTGAGACGAGAGGTGAATAGAGCAAGGTCTTGAAGGTGCTCTGGTTTTGGGTAGTATGAATAAGAGGAGGCAGGGAATTCCAAAAATGTGCTAGAGGGAATGATAAAAGAAGACTGCCTGGAGTACGAGGAGGTTTGTGCACTTCAAGCAGGTTCTAATTATTGCAGCTGAGATGTCTGTCGGGCAGATGCATTTTGAGAGTGGAGGCCAGGGAGGGGCAGAGAAAGGGTTTGAAGATGAGTTTATGTGCACTAGTTAGTTGGATATAGTAGAGATAGTTAGGTAGTTCTAGCCAAATTCATTTTTGAAGGGCTTTGCAGTGGTGGGTGGAGGATTTGGATCTGGTAGCAAACTTTGAGATTTTATTATAGCAGGAAGATAACTTGGTCTTTAGGGAGAATTGAAGGATAGTGAGGAGTGGAGCACCATACAAGAGGAAGGGAATGAGGTAGGAGGTAGAGAGGACATACTTAGTAAAGGGAGTAAGAAAGCGGTTGTGGCAACAAAGCATGCCTAGTTTTGGGTGTTTTTTATATTAGTTTGTAAGTAAATATCACATTTTAACTGTTTCTCTATAATGACTCTTAGAAGCTTTGCATGGGGGAGGATTTCGAAAGAGGTTTTGTTTTGGCTAGTTATGGAGAAGGAGTTATTGTCTATTATAGTACTTTTTGATGGGGTAAATAACATGATTTTTGATTTAGAAGCATTGCGTGCTAGGTGATTATCTAACATCCAGTGCTGGGTAGAAGAGAAGGCTTCCTGAGTTAATTTCAAGAGTATGGGGAGGGATTTAGCAGAGCAGATGATTGTAGAGTCATCTGCGTATTGGACAAGTTTAGCATTTGGGATACACTAATGAAAATAATTTATGAATATGTTAAAGATTTAAGGACCTAATATGGAACCCTGTGGTACATCTGTTGGACTATTAAGGATGGAGGATGTGAAAGTTTTTCCATTTTACGGCTTGTTGGTTATCATAGAGATAACTTGCAAAACCAACTGACTGAAGAGACAAATAGACTGAAGTGTGAGAATCTGGACACGAGATTATGTGAAACAGTATCAAAAGACTTGGGTAAGTCAAGAAGGAGGGTAGATACAATATTGCCGAATTGGCGTGCGTTATTGATGATTTCAAGTAAGAGAGAAGAGCGGTTGTAGTGCTGTGCCCGGGCAGTTGTGGTGCTGTGTCCAGGTCTAAATCAAAGTTGTGTTGGGGATTAGTAAATAGTTGTCTAAGAGGTAGAGTAATAGTTTTAGGTGAATGCATTTTTCTAGAATTTTAGAGATAGGGCATAAGTTGGTAACAGGCCAGAAATTAGTGATGTCACTGTTGTTTCCCCCTTTGTGAAGAGGAAGAATAAAGGTCTTTTTTCCAGACTAGAGGTACATAGGCTTCTTGAATTGATCAGTTTAGTAAGATGGAGAGGGGGAAGGCTATGCCATCGGGAGCTAGTTTTAGGAAGTTAGATGGAAAGTCATCAGGGACATTTGAACATGGTTTCAGTTTTTGAAGGAGTTTTTTATGGTGGAGAAAGGAATAGGTTTGATTGTAAAGGAGGGTTGAGAAGTTGTGGAGTTTGAGTAGAGGGAGATAGGAGGATGTGAAGCTAGTGTGTTGTTTGGAAAGGAAGTGGTGAATTTGGCTATTGAGTCTGTGAAGAAGGAATTAAATTGGATGGCTAAGGAAAGATCAGAAATATTAGGATCTGGGCAAGGGTTGTCTTTTTTTACCTGGATGGAGAAGGTAGAGATACTATTCCAAAACTTTTTGGGGTTAGTTTTATGGTTATTTTGAAGTATGGTATAGTAGGATTTTCAGTTAGATGCAATATGTTTTTTTTTTACTTTATTATGAAGTAGCTTATATTCAGTCAGGGGAGTAGGAGCTTTATATTTCTGAAAATGTTTCCATGCTTTGTCTCGGAGGTGCATAAGGGCTTTAATTTCTTTGGCTAACCAAAGAACAGTATTGTATTTAACTATTTTAGTTCTAGAGGGGCACAGCTATTTAGCAGGTTGATGAATGCAGAGTTAAAAAAAGGTAATACCATTATCCAGTGGGAGGGTTTTTAGGGGCTTCCAGTGTATGCATTTTAGAAAGTCAGAGAGTTTGAGGGTTAAAATTTTTCAGAGTGTGAAAAGAGATATATGTAAGAGATGATAGAGTCGAGCAAGGAGAATGGAGGAGGAATCCCCCCCCCCCAAAAAAAAAACAATCAGTGAGTTGGACACAGAGCTGCCGAACAAGCTCAGAGGTACAGGAAAACACTAGGTGAGTGAGTGTTGGGCAAATACAGTTGGACAAAGCTATTTAATAAGAAGACTGAGGCAAAGATAAGGACAACTATCACTATTAACCTGCTGTCTCACTCCAAGTCTAGAAACTGTTCAAGCAGAATTTCAACAAGGGACTAGGCACTACTTTTGTAATTATTATTTATGCTATCCAAAAGCTCTATGAGAGAGCACACAGTGAGACCAATAAAGGGTGAAACAACATACAGTAAATACTGTTTTACTAAGTAAAAAGTGTTATATAGCACAATAAGTGCAGTGTACTGCTATATACATCTGGATACACAAACAGATATTTATGAGCGATAACCTCAGTTGTTGGCAAACTAAAGCAAAAATGTATATTACATTATGTAATTGCAAGAGCTAAGACAGGCAAAGGTATACATGGTATGTAGTAACAAAGCCAAAGTAAATCAGCAGCAGATGAAATAAATTAGTTATGACACACTGTAACAATCCAACAGTATATTACAGATAAATATGTCCGAGCGAAGCGAACAGCCTAACCACAGGATGGACTGATGGGCAGGGGAGAAAGTTAAAAATGGGTTAACTTGGCTAACCTGTAAGGACCCTAGGGCCATTAGCCTAGTAATCTCCTATGATCCTATGATTTGTAACAACAGGAAAGGAGGGTGAATGGTGTTATTTCTAGACTACAAGAATTTGCTGATAATCTTCCACAATTTTATGTGAGTTTGTTATTAGTAAGTCATTGTCAATGTAGCCTTCTGTTTTGCTCTTTAATGGATCTTTAACATTTATGTCTATGCATTCTGAAGTAGTTGAGTAAAACTCAAATTTTATTTTTTTAAGTAACAGACCCAGGCTTTGCCATACTTCAAAAAACACTAACAAATAAAACTCAACATGAACTAAAAAAAAAAAACAAAAAAAAAAAAAACAAACAAGTAAATCCACAAGTCGTTCAGCAAGCACTTTAATTTTATTACCACATCTAGTACCTTAGCTATTCACCTTCTCAGGATATGACATCATAACATTTCTTGCTTACTTTATACAGGGAAAATCTCAGTTAATCACACAATTAAATTAAGCAATTAAATTACCTTATTACTTAATTAAATAATTTAACAATTCAGTAAGATAATTTTAATCTATTACTTATTTTGAATATACTGCAAAACATTTCAAATATCTTTCAGTTAAATATATAAATGAACTTCTTGACTTAAACCCCTACAGCATTACGTCCTATAATTCAAAATCATTTTTATTTTTAATTCCTTTAATTTGTATAAAAATAATCTACCCTATGAAGAAATGACCGTTCCAATATGCTAAAAAAAGAACCCAATATCTTGGCCCTGATGTCTTGTTACAAAATGTTCTGCTACCAGACTTTTTGTAATTTTATTCTAATATCACCTAAGTATTCCACAATTCAGACATAATTATTTAATTTAAAATGATTCTGAATTTTAGGATTTTATGTCTTAGGGGTTTAAATCAAGAAGTTACTTTATATATTTAAGTGTAAGTTATTTGAAATGTTTGGCAGTATATTAAAATAAGTAATAGATTAAAGATAAACTTATTGAATGGTTAAGATATTTAGTTAAGTAATGAGGTAATTTAATTGTTTCATTTAATTATGTGATTAACTGTTTTCCCCTGTATAAAATAAGCAAGAAACATTATAATGTCATAAAGTGAGAAGGCAAATAACCAAGGTACCAGATATAGTAATAAAATTTAAGTGCTTGCTGACCAACTTGTGGATTTATTTATTTTCCCATACTTTACCATAAAAGTTCTAACACTCATTGGCATTTATGGTTTAAAAAACTATATATATATATATATATATATATATATATATATATATATATATATATATTTGTCATAAAAAGCCTGTTTATATCCTTAACCAGGGTGGTCAACTAATCAATGTATCATCAGTCTGTGGCAGAGATAAATTAATGCAATCCTGGTCTAGTTTTTTCTTACACCTAGTCTGAAAGTGTGTGTGTTGACTGAAGATACTTCTATTGTTATGTGCGGCAAATATGGGGTGATGATCCATAAGACAGTTGGCCAAATTCTTGTTGACTTGCAATTTGAAGAATAACAGATGATACTTTTTACTGATGGACTTGTCTATATGCATGGGCAATTTTATTAGTTGGTATAAACCATCTGATTGTATTAGGCTGTGTACGTGGGATTTGGGGTCCACTCGATATTTTCATCTGTGGCACACATTTTTTTTATATTTGTATTTTTCATAACCAGGGTCAGTGCATTTTTACGGTCTGTGGGATGTATGTAAATCATAACAGTTTTACAAATATGTGTTGAGCAAAATGGATAATGATGACTGCAACCACTTTATGTTCATGCAATTTTTTGTCTTTAATATAGGAGTCTAAACAAGAAACTCCACTATCTGCAAGATATCCTCAGCAGGGAGAATGTAGATATCTGTGCAATTACTGAGATATGTTTAAACCTGCAGAGAGCACCCCCCCCAATTGCACAGCTATAGCATCTTTCACATATTTACATCAGCTACCGCACAGAGAGGGACAAAAGGAGAGGTCTTATCACAGATACAAAGTACAGGGTTTGATTCTTATCTCTGGTTATTGGCTAGGCTTGTGATAGTCTGTAGAGTGATAGCCTAGTATTAACTCATTTAACAATGAACTCATGTGGTGTCTTAGTTTACATCAAAAACAAACACACTTCAAGGTTCATCAAACAGAATAATGTGCTGAGCTTATCCAAAGCCAGCATCTCTACCATATCTCTGCAAGCTCTAGGCCCCCTTCTGTTACTCCAGAAATGTATAACACATACTTAAACATACTGGAGACACTCCCTATTCAGCCCCATCCCATATTCACAGGCAACTTTAACAACCCCACTATAAACTAGGAATTGTACATGACCCCAGACATGCTTGGGCAGATAATCCAAGACTGTAAACACAAATCTGATGAACCATCTAAAGCATATGCCTACCATGGGTGCTAATATCCTTGACTTGGTCCCAACAAACATGGGAGAATGCTGGCCTTCTTCTTCCCCCATTATAATGTCCTCCTGGTTCAGGTCAGCCAATAAAATTGGCTTCCTTGAAAAAATAAACTGGGACCCCAAATAACTCCACAGCTTTTATGAGTTTACTACTATTAAGTAACAGGCTAGCTAAATTTCAAGCCCCCCCCAGACCCTGAGAACACTGCTACCTACCTAGAATAAGTAAAGTCCAAACTCAAAAAAAAAAAAATCATCCTGGTCAAATACCAACAGCAATAGGTTGTGTAACAAAAGGAAGAATATGATGACAAGAATTAGCAAGTGTATTGCCTAGCAAGAAAATAGACTTTCTTGATGTTACTGCTTTTTTCTGGACAAAGATGTAAACTTTAACTCACAATTGCTCAGGAAAGAATGCTGGTGGAATCACATCTTGCATAGAACCAGCATGCATCTGACATACATCTACCCTCAAATAACCAAAGGACAGTTTCTCTGTGCTTCTAGGTTATGTTATGATGAGAGAACATGAAGGGAAGAATCAGAACAGATAAAGGAAAGCTTTATAGTTCAAGGCTACAAGAAACTTAAGATCCATCAAAGACAATTGAAAGCCGAAGAACAAAGGATATGGATAGCCCTAGAAACTGCCACATTGAATATACTCCACTAGGTGTAGACCCAGTGGTCAGGGATGTGGGAAGGCATGTAGACAGTAATCTGGCCTTTGACCATCATGTGTTAATGTCAGTACATAAATCAGTCTGTCTTGTGCAACTTATAAGCAAGGGTATGGCATCTAGGAACAAGATCCTTTAACCCCTGACCCTCATCAGACCAGTCATTGAGTACAATGATCTCTTTGGTATGTACCTGACAAGGTGTATGAAACAATCGGGACATCCACAGCGGTTACTCACAAAAAGAATACATAAACAACATGTCTTGTGTGGACCACCTCAAAGCCCTATCCCGGTATCAAGTCTCCTACCCACTAAGACTGCTGAATGGCGATCTATGCCTGGCATACAAAAGATCATTTGATTCTACTCTGATGGACCTGTTGCATATCCCCAAAACAAATTATATTTTAATTATTGGATCTAGGGATCTAAATCTCATCTGCAACGTAAATAAGACATGAAGGTGAGACAGTTATGTGACTCAGAGAATAACCCTAGTGTGGTATAGACTCCCCATCCCCAAAACAAATTATATCTTAATTATTTGATCTAGGGATCTAAACCTCATCTGCAACATAAATATGACATGAAGGTGAGATAGTTATGTGACTCAGAGAATAGCCCTAGTGTGGTATAGACTTCCCATCCATTTAAGATACAGATATTCCCTAGTTCACTTCAAGCATAATTTGAACCACTGAATAGTAAAAATTGCATTTGGTCTAGCACCCAATGTCTCTATTAGACAGAGACAGCCTAGAAATGCTTGACCACCCATACCCAAGCATACATATACCCCTTAAAATATCCCTAGGGTATCAAACCTTGCCAGATACATTTGGCAAGCATGGCCAGGCTTAAAAAGTTTCCTTCTGGTCATTAACCTAGTAATTACCTAAGAACCTATGTACAGATTTCATTTTCAATATTATTTACCTAGTGCAAAGATACCACTATCCTCACCTTGTAATCTCTCAGACTGGAACCAGTGGTACACAGACAGATAAACCTTACTTATAGTTACATGTACTTCAAACTGATTAGAAAGACATCAGGACTGTAGAGTTCTATGAATTGTTTGAAGCTGTTCAACTTTGTTCCAGACATTATATGCATTAACACTAATGATCCTCAGTAATTTAACATCTCCCTAATAACGTTCATTAGGATCACTCAATAAGCCGTTTGCTAAGGGCAGGTTCAGCTATCCAGATACCAGATCAACCTATATTATAAAAGAGCTGTCATAATATCCAGAGTTAGGAGTATATCACCTGTTACATTCAAGAAAGATCATAGCCAGAGGTCCCTTTGATCAAGGTATTGTTGATTTATAGAAAGTTTCTATTTTACCAAAAAAGATGAAATAGTTAGACTGTCTAAGATATCCTTGTTTAAACAAAAAAGCCACTATGTGTCTAGTGTATTTAACCTAGTGTAGGTTGACTAAAACTAGGGCCTCAATTCAGCACATTATAATAGTTTGAGTTAACCATTGCAGACATGGCAGCGATCTTAAGGTAGTGTCAGCAAGTCCAGGAGATACAGAGATTCCCTGGCACCTTACAAGATTCAGAGCAGTATATGCTGACAAACATACAACAAATGTATACATCTTCATTCGCCTGAAGGTTTTAGTTTAATGTATAAATATTAGTTCATGTTTATGAAAATTAACAGAAACTAAACAGCAAGGGATGGTCAGTTTTTTACCTCACTAAGATGTCCTATGCACAGAACAATTTAAATTAAATTTCAGTATAGTGGAAAAAAAGGGAAAAAAATATATTTTATTAATTTTTTATTTCTATTTAATTTTAAACATTACAGAGTCTTTTTGGCAGAGATGAAGATCGGCTATAGCGGTTGAAGGCTATTGGTATAATTACGTACTGTGACAGTGTATTGGTGCACTTATATATCGGGGCAAGAATTTTTTGCTCTTATTTATGCAGTTAACAGTTCTACAGCAGTGGGAATACAAATAGTGTTCATGGCAGAGATGAAGATCAGCTACAGTTGTTGAAGGCCATTTATGGTTACTAAATTAATGCTATACAGGCTTGGTGAAGTGCATTTAACATTGGAATGACTTTAAAGGGCCGTATTTACTTGTTTTCTATGACAGAGATGCATATCAGCTATGGGTGGTAAAGACCATCAATGATACGAGTTTTATACCATCAAATAAACGGTGGTGAAGAGATAGTGGCCTTTGCTAGTCAGACAATGACTATGCTTTCACGACTTTACTTTTAGGTGGCTTATTGTAGCACCCTAATTAACTATTTTTTTACAGTCATGTTGAACACCAGCCCGCATTGCATTTTATAACATGCTGACAACAATATGGACAATAAGTAAAGACATTACTGCTGCATTTGCTTGTACAATTAGTACAAAAAAGTATGTTTGATACAAATGTTTACTTCTTGATAACAGTTAAGCGCATGCATATGTGAGTCACTAGCATAATACACTGGATACAGCCTTGTTTAAAGGATCATTTATGGATCCAGCAATAAGCTGTTATATTAGCAAGTATAATAGAGGTTAACACTCTTACCTCTCAGACAGTACCTTGTATTTCATCTAATTTAAATTAGTTGATAACAACCCCAGTCTTTATTTTTAGAATACTTTTTGTAACATCTATATAAATGTTTAGTATGGTGTGCTATTATTAATATACATCTTTAAGTTTTATTAATAGGGGGCAAATAGATGAAGCTTAACAGCAGGTAATAGTGCAGTATTACTGAGGTCAATATTTATACCTCATACTACACATTCACTATATTATTTGGTTGTTTAATTTTTTTGTTTAATTTGTTCATAACTATTTTAGCCCCTATTTAAAGCCCTGGTAATACTCAATGAATGCATAATAGAAGGTAGGGCATTAGTATTCAAAACCAGGATTTCCTACTAGTGAGGACGTATGTTTATCAAGCTGTTGCTAAGCGAGCACTGTGAGCTAGTAATTTTGATGCTACATATGCATTTATAAACGAAATAGTGAGCTTCTTTTGGCTGATGCACTGGTGCGTTCTCAATGCCTATTAATTAAGCAATAAAGGTACCACTTATAGTTGTTTCATTTTTTATAGTTTCACTTGGAGTTAGATTGGACATTAGTGCACACTTATCTGAGTTATATCTCAGGAGTAACTATAAGGTAAATTAAAATAATTTAAGGATGGCTGAAGCTCAAGATTTAAAAACTTTTTTGGATACACTGGCCACTAATAATGATGATTTGACAACTTTTAATGTGGGAAGAGGGACTGAAGCATTAATAAAAGGTCATGAAAGAACCAATTTGGAGACATAGTTTACCCGGTTAACTGATATTACTAAAAAGGTCAGAGCCAATGTATGGCACACAAAATTGTTAAAAGCATATGTTACAGCTAATACAGCTCCCCGAGGCCTTAGGGTCTATTTAGAGTCTGGTATTGAGGCTGATAATGAACATTTTCTTAGCAAATGGAGACAAGCTGAGTCTACAGCTTGTAGTATGTTTACTAGATTATTGAGTACTATGAGGAGCAGCATACAGAGATGGTTGCAAAGTTGAATAAGGCCTATGAAGACACGATTAAATGGTTAAATACAGTCAAGAGCAAACGTATAATGAAAAATATACTCATTATGTAAACGAGGTTCAAAAAATGGAGAAGGAATTATCAGATAGGAAACTCAAAAAATTTCAGAGAGATTCCAAGGATAATGCCAATAATGTGGCTTATACTTGGAAGAAAGTTAAAAGGTCAGTAAGATTTACTGAAGGTAAATATAAGGGACAAGTGAGACCTAACAGGAAAAGACCGAGATCCATACTTAGTAGAAGAAGTACTGACGACTCTAGTATATCTGACGTGTCTTCTGGTTATTTAAATACTGATACAGAATTGGAGGGGGTAGAACCCACAGTTTTGAGTTCCTCAACACAAACAAGGGTAAGGGACCTTTAGGGGGGGGGCAGGAAACATGCTGGTTCAAGAAATGGAAGAAATGTTCAGCAAAATGGTCAAAAACAGGAAGATAATACCATCGATACCCAGAATATTGATAACAATTTGGTGGTAAACCTGACTGACCATGCATTTTCATATTCGGAATATAGAGTGCTAAACAAAGGCCTTGGCTTTGTGCCTGGTGGTTATGTGTCCCATTTTGAAGTGGTGAAAGTTGTTAAGGCGTTTTGTAAGAAATTGAATTTAAAATATTATTATTCTCATAGACCTCAGTTCAAAGATACACAGGATAGATTTATGTTCAGGAAATCTGAGTTTCAGCCCCCGTACCATGGAGCAGTAAAAATATTTGAGGAACAAGTGTTACGAGATTTACAACTGAATCAGGGTAAGGTGTTCAGGCACTTTAAGGATAATATGACTAGGGAAGAAAAACAAGTTTTGCAAAATTTGAGTAACAATGATTGTTTGGTTATCACTACAGCAGACAAAGGTGGCGCCATAGTGGTTTGGTGCAAAGAGGCCTATGAAACAGAAATTCAATGACATTTGACTGATGTAACATCTTATAGCTATCTTCTTATCGATCCGATAGTGGGATTTAAAATAGAAATTGACCAATTTTTGGAAAGAGCTAGAGAGGTGGGTATTATTACGAAAGAACTACAACAACAACTGACAGCAGATCATCCTTCTTCACAATATTTCTATTTAGTACTCAAGATCCATAATTCTATTTCCCCTGTACCGGGAAGACCCATTGTAGCTGGCAGAGGCTCACTGATTGAACCTCTATCAGATTATCTGGAGTTAAAACTGAAACCATTATTAACTTATGTGTCGGCTAGGATTAAGGATATGAACCAGTTTCTACAGCTAATGGATCATCTTTATAATCCTAGCCATGTGTATAAGGGCACATTAGATGTACAGGCTTTATACACAAGCATTCTTCATCATGGAGGGATAGCCGCCATACAGTACTGGTTTCATGTTTCGGATTATTACCCAAATGAAGAACAAGAATTTTTATTAAAACTTTTGGGTTTGGTGTTAGAACATAATTTCTTTAGATATGGGTCGGAATGGTACCTGCAGATTAAGGGCACAACTATGGGAGCAACTTTTGCTCCCAAATATGCAGACTTGTTTATGGGTTTTATGGAGGTACAAATGATTTATCAACAGAAGGAATTTGCATCAGAATTACTGATGTGGAGAAGGTATCTGGACGACTGCTGGGTAATATGGCAGGGTACTGTGGATAGGTGGTGACAGTTCATCGATTTTTTGAATCAAACTCAATATGGTATTTTCTTTATTGGTAAACTGGAATGGAAAGAATTGAATTTCTAGATGTTATGGTTACTAAGGCTAATGATGGTTTAGTACACACCAGCCAATATAGGAAGCATTTCACCAAGAACTCATTATTGAGGGCAGATAGCAACCATCCACAGCACATCATCAATAATATTCCCCAAGCCCAATTCAAAAGCCTTAAGCATATATGCAGTCAATCTGATGATTTTCAGACACAGGCCGAACAGATGAGGTCTAGATTTTTGGCAAGGAGTTATAAAGGTAGACAAGTTGATATAGCCCTAAGTATGGTGGACTCCGGTACTAGAGAACAATTACTAATGGGGCTCGAAAGGCCACAGGTTGAAAAGAACTAAGTCATTAGGTTCATGACTAAGTTTGCAAGCAACAGCTTTAAAAATAAAAGACATAATACAATGACATTGGCATATATTGATTAATAGACTCACGGTGTTCCTTTGGTTATACGAGAGGGAAGACCATAGGTGAAAGTTTAGCTAATTTTAAGAAGAGTCACAAAAAAGTTAGACACAACCAAGCCAGTAAAATAATGGGAAGTACATATTGTGGACATTGTGTTCACCATAAGGTTGTCTCTAAAACCAAGTAATTTATGTCTATAAATACACCCAAGGTATAGGATATTAGAAACTTGATTACATGTAGTAGCGAATGGGTGATTTATATGGAGGTGTGCCAATGTGGGGCTTTTTATGTGGGGCAGACCTCTTTATCTTTTCGACAGAGAATAGCATTACATATAAGCAATATAAATTGTAAAAGAGTACGGAGTGCCCTGTACAAACACACTCAAATAGGTTCATAGGTTGGTACTAGGCTATCAGCCCTAGGGCCTATACAAGCCTAGCCATAACAATTCCCTGGCTATTTCTTCCCACACTATTTACTTCCCTGTACCCCTGTCTAGCAGGGCGACTGACGTGATCCCCGGGGTGAATGTCCTTTCTCCCATCCAATCGTCAAGGTTCCTTTTGAAGAGGACCAAAGAGGCACTCTGCTTGACATGTATGGGCAATCTATTCCAGAGTCTGGGGAGTCTCTGGGTCAGGAACCTATCCCTCCAGCATGTTTTGTTTATTGTGATGACAAGGTTTAGATCCCTGGAGTGTGTGGCTCTGAGGGACTGGGATTTCTTTAAGTGTAGCATGTCCAACAGCTCTGGGTTTGACATGGCCTTGTATGTTAAGCAAAGATTGCCTCTGAGTAGACGATATGTGACAGAGTATAGTTGGAGTTTTTTAAGGCGGTCAGCATAGGGCATCTGCTTTAGGCTTGTGATTCTTTTAGTGAGGTATTTCTGTGGCCTTTCCAGTTGTTGCAGATGTCTTGAGAGGTACATACCAAACGGGGCATTGTATTCTAGAATGGGTCTAATGAGGGATGAGTACAGTGGGACAATGACCTCCTTTTTTCTGGATGAAAAGCCCTTAGTGATGAGGTGTGCCACATAGAAGGATTTCCTGACTGTTGTGGAGATGTGGTTATCGAAGGTGAGACCACTGTCCACCTGTGTCCCTAAGTCTCTTATCAAACTTTCAGTGTTTAGTGTACTGCCACCTATATGGTAATTCACAGATACATGTTTTTTCCCAAAAGGAATAACTATACATTTCTTGGCATTGAGCTTGAGCCCATGGCTCTGGCACCAAGCTTCTGTTTCTGTAAGGCCCTTTTGTAGAGTATCCACATAATTTGGGGATTCAATAATGGCTCCCAGTTTGCAGTCATCTGCAGACTTTGTTATCCAGAGTCCCTTAGTGTTGGCCTGTACTTAAGAAAAGTAGATGCCAAACAAGAGCGGTCCCAGGACTGAAACTTGAGGTACTCCACTTGTCACTTGTCTGGAGCTGGATTTGGAGTCGGCTACTTTTACAGTGTGGGTTCTATCAGTAAGTCAGTTAGCAACCCACTGGGTGACGTAGGGATTAATGCCCAGCTTAGTAAGTTTATCTATGATTCCAGAGTGGGGGATGGTGCCAAAGGCCTTGGCAAGGTCTAGATAGGCTGTGTGGACCACCTTACCCTTGTCCATGGCTCTGCAGACTTATTTGAAGAAGTCAATCAAGTTCAGGAGACAGGATCGGCCCTTCACGAACCCAAACTGATCCCAAGGATATTGCCAATATCCTGGCAGATCGATTCAGTGCCAACTTCACCCCCCTCTCACCCCCTAAATGGCCCATCTCAATACCGGAAGATTGCCAAATTCCAGTAATAACGGCCACACAGGTAAAAACGCACTCTCAAAGCTAAGAATACAGCATCCTTGGGATCAGATGACATCCCGGGCTGTGTACTACATG
This sequence comes from Protopterus annectens, assembly GCF_019279795.1. NCBI lineage: Eukaryota > Metazoa > Chordata > Ceratodontiformes > Protopteridae > Protopterus > Protopterus annectens. The sequence continues at coordinate 465,769,136 of NC_056735.1, forward strand.
AACTACAATATGAACTGGCACCTCACCTAAGTGTCATGTTTAATCATAGCCTCACCTCAGGATTCATGCCCACTGAGTGGCGCTCAGCTACAGTTATCCCACTCCACAAGGGGGGATCCACCTTGGATCCTGGAAACTACCATCCCATCAGTCTGACAAGCCTTATCTGCAAGGCCATGGAGTGTATTAAATGCATGTAGGAGCACACTTTATCTTTCTGGGTATCAATGAGGTAGTAGGGGATAATTTAACGTTGATCAGTAAACATAGGATACTAACAGAAAAAGAAAGGAAATGCATTGTGTATTTAGGAGCTTTATTTAAACCAGGTCTAAATGACTATTGGTAATGTTATCTAGGGCATAACATGTGTACGTTTGTGTGTTAGTTGAATTAACAATGTATTTAGATAGTTATATGCATCATGGTACCTACAGTTTTTACTGTAGTATGTGGCACGGTTTTTGCGTTTTAAAAATATCATAACTGTATTTGTTAAGTATAATGGTGTCTTTAATTAATGCTGATTGAAAGGGGTATAAATATGTCACTGTTCCCCATTGCAATACACAATGGTGAGGCCAGGGGGCGAAACCTAGGTTTGTGTATTGTGTACATTTTTCATTGTTACATTGTGAGCCGGATATTAAACTTATGGCAGCTAAAAGCCATGTTCCTGAATGGAGTTCTTTTTATTAACATGGTTTACACTCATTTTGGGTGTTTGTATGCTGGTTGGTGCTGGATGCTGGGGAGCGTGGTATATATATATATATATATATATATATATATATATATATATATATATATATATATATATATAATGTGACCTATAGCTATTAGGGGAAGAAATATAAAAAATAAAAAATGTACAATAAGCCGGTTGCATAAGCGTGCACTTCCTTAAACTAATACTTTGTTGAAGCACCTTTTGATTTAATTACAGCATTCACTTCTCTTGGTTACACACCTGCCATCAATTAAAGAGACTCTGATTAACCCAAATAAAGTTCAGCTGTCCTAGAAGGATTTTCCCTGACCTGCTACAGCAAAAGCCATAGTTCGCAGAGATCTTACAAAGCATCAAAGGGATTTCATTGTTTAAAGGTATCAGTCAGGAGAAGGGTACAAAAAAGTTCCACAGCATTGGATATATCATGAAACACAGTGAAGACAGTCATCAAAAAGTAGAGAGGTTATAGGACAACAGTGATGTTGCAAAGAACTTGACGTCCTTCCAAAACTGATGAAAAGACAAGACAAAAACTGTTCAGAGAGGCTGCCAAGAGACCTACAGCAACACTGAAGGAGCTGCAGGAATTTCTGGCAAGTACTGGTTGTGTACCACATGTGACAACACTCTCCCGTATTCTCCATATGTCTGGACTATGGGGTAGGGTTGCAAGACAGAAGCCTTTTCTTACACAGAAAAACATCCAGTCCCGGCTAAAATTTGCAAAACAATACATTAAGTCTTCCAAAAGCAAATGTGAAAATGTGTTATGTTCTGATGAGACCAAGGTTGAACGTTTTCAAAATTTTCAAATTCAAACTAAGCATAATACCAACCCACAACAGTCTTGGGCAGCTATAAACAATATTCTCCAACCAGGTAAATCACTAACTCCTCATCCAAACAGACACCGCCTCTATAAAAACAGCCACCAAATTCAATGAGTTCTTTACCAACTCTATATTAAAGCTACAAAATCCACCAAAAAAGCACTGGAAAAGCTGAGAAAGTTCTTTTTTAGTGTAGTTAAAATGTAAAGTTATTCGTCCCAAAGACAATTTCTGATGAATCGAATATTAAATTTTAACTATGCTAAAAAAGAACTTTCTCAGCTTCTCCAATGCTTTTCTTTGTGGATTTTGTGGGTTTTTTTGTACTGTGGACACCTCGGCTTACTTGTGTGTTGCTTTTCTCTTTTTATCTAGATTAAAGCTGTCAACAGACTCACACTCTTCAACCCCCACTATGCTATATAACCCATCAAATAAAGCTAACTCTTTCACCCTTCAACCTATACCAACTTACACTATCTGCAGACACCTAACCAAACTTAAACCCATCATCTTAGCAGTAAACAAACTACCTGCCAAATTCCTACAAATAACCACCAAAGCCATTTCTTCTCCAGTCTCTATAATCATTAACAGAACAATCTCAGAACAAAAGGTGCCACTTCTCTAGAAAATCTCCATCATTATACCAATACACAAAGGGGGCAACTTCACTGACCTAACTACCACCCTATAGCTATACTTTCCCCACTGGCTAAAATACTGGAAAAATGTATCCACACCCAGGTCCTAACACATCTCCTCTCCAACAATTTACTTGCTGAAACTCAACATGGATTCCACCCCAACCATAGCACTACTACTGCACTCATCCATTTTAGTAACCTAGTACATATGCAACGTAACAATGGCCAACTAGTGTCTGCAGTTTTCCTTTACATATCAAAGGCGTTTGATACAGTCTCCCATACAAAACTAAAAATTACACACTCAGAATTTCAAACTACCTACCTCCACTCTATTATAGTTTCAAGACTCTCTCTCCCAACACCAACAAGCTGTTCAGGGGGAAAACTCTCTTTCTCCCCTACTTCCTGTAAAACAAAGAGTAACCCTAGGATCAATCCTAGGACCCCTATTTTTCACTACATTTACAAATAATCTTCACAAAGCCATTCCTCTAGCAAACCTGGTTCAATACGTTGATGACTCCACCTTAATCTGCTCTGGCCTCACCCTCCAAAAACTTCAAATCAAGACACAAGAAGCCTTTACAGCCATCAAAACCTGGCTAACAAACTCCCAGCTAATACTAAATCTTAAAAAGACCCAACTTACTCTCTTTCACCCTTCCAAAGCAGCAGCACCTACTCTTCCATTCTCTATCTTTGCATCAGATAATACCCCTGTCACACTAACCAAATTACTAGGGAGTCATTATTGAAAATAATATGAAATTTGACAAACACATAGCTCATACAATGACCAAAATCAACAAAAACTAGGTACTCTTTACAGATGTAAAAGCTTCTTAACCAGCAACAGAAAAGTTACCCTAGCTCATAGCCATCTTCTCTCTGCCTTACTCGATGCTTCTCCTGTCCTACTTAATCAAAATAAGAGCGATTTAAATAAGCTATCAGTATACTACAACAAAATAGCAAAATTTGCCAGAAACTCCTCCTACTGCACCCACCACTGTCAGGCCCTAAAACAGCTTTCCTGGCTGGAACTCCCCCACACCTTAGCTCTAAACCAACCTAACAAAACCATCTTCAGAAAACAGCTTATTTCCCATCTGAACAACTCCTGGACATGCAACTGCCTAGCACCTGGCCGACATATTCTAACATCTATCCCCTACTCACAATCCAACCTCCTCTTTAAAACTCCCACAGATGCACTATATATGATCACACTTTACTTATCAGCTTACTGCCACCTACTCCCCACTGCCCCATCTATACCCACTAACTCTCCCCTAGACTAAGTTGAAAAGCTTTCCCTTAAAATGTCAATGCACCTCCTATGAACTTGTCTATATTCTCCTCCTTTTTTAGTTTTTCCTTTCTTGTCTTATCTTTAGTACATCTTCAGGATTATCTCTACTAAACATACTGTATGAACAACAATCAAATGTTACTACCTGCTATACTTTTAATTGTATGTCTAAACCTCTATGCTTATGTAAATATTTTATGCAACCATATGTTATTATCTGCTATATTTTTATTAGTGAATGTGTAAACCACAATGCTCATGTAAATGTCTTACGTATAGTATGTTAGCAATTGTTCTGGAGCTGTTCTTCCTGGGCCTCTGCTGAAAATGGACAACTGTGTCCAGTTGGACCTCCCCAGTAAATAAATGCAAAATAAATAAATAAATAAAATTTTTGGCCACAATTCCAAAAGGTACGTTTGGCACAAAAACAACACTCTGCAACACCAAAAGAACACTATCCCCATGGTGAAGCATGGTGGTGCAGTGTCATGCTTTGGGGTTGCTTTTCATCATCTGGAACTGGGGCTTTAGTCAAGGTGGAGGGAATTATGAACATTTCCAAATACCAGTCACTTTTGGCCCAAAACCTTCAGGTGTCTATTAGAAAGATGACGATGAAGAGGAATTTCATCTTTCAACAGGACAATGACCCCAATAATACATCCAAATCAACAAAAGAATGGCTTAACCAGAAGAAAAAGTACTGGAATGGCCCAGCCAGAGCCCAGACCTAAATCCAGTAGAAAATCTGTGAGATGACCTAAAGATGGGTGAGCACAAGAGATGCCCTCGCAATCTAACAGATTTGGAGCACTTTTGCAAGGAAGAGTGGGGAAATATGGCCAAGTCAAGATGTGCCATGCTGATAGACTCCTATCTCAGAAGACAGAATGTTGTAATTAAATCAAAAGGTGCTTCAACAAAGTATTAGTTTAAGGGTGTGCACACTTATGCAACCAGCTTATTGTACATTTTTAATTTTTTATATTCTTTCCCCTAACAGATTTGTTTGTTTTTCAATTGAATCCTACAGGTTATAGGTCACATTAAAGGTGGGAAAAGTTTTGAAATGATTTATTGTGGTCTCATTTTTTATATCACAAAAACTTAGCATTTTACCAGGGGGGTGTACACTTTTTATATCCGCTCTGTGTGTGTGTGTGTGTGTGTGTGTGTGTGTGTGTGTGTGTGTGTGTGTGTGTGTGTGTGTGTGGATCTACTTAAGTAGATTGAAATGTCAGATAACCAAAATTGAAATTCAAGACACGAGAAGATTCCATTTTCATAACAATGACATTTTACCATGTTGAAACTTATAAGAACAAAGCACCTACGGCGCATGTCTGACAACACTTGGAGTTTGTCAATGGAGATCGCAGAGCACATAGAAAAAGAGCTGCTCCATTTAAACACTTGATTTAAAGAAAAATGTACATTTTTAATATTTCCAAAAAGGAGATCATGGTGCACTGAGGACTGGGAAATTTACCCTGTTCTCTACTATAGTGCAAACTCAGATTTGGTATATATAATTTTCAGGGTGTGTGTGTGTGGTCCAGGGCCTGTTGAAAATGGTGCATTTTTACTTTTGATCAAATGTTTAAATGGAGCAGCTGTTTTTCTCTGTGCTCTGTGATCTCCATTCGGATACTCCGAGTGTTGTTGGACATGCACAATAGGTGCTTCATTCTCATAAGTTTTGACATTGTAAAATTTTGTTATGAAATTGTGATCTTCTCATCTCGTGAACTTCAATTTCAGTTATCTGACATTTCGATCTACTGAAGTAGATCCATATATATATATATATATATATATATATATATATATATATATATATATATATATGTGGATCTACTTCAGTAGATCGAAATATATATAGATAGATAGATATAGACAGATAGATATAAATAGATATACATATAGATACATGCACACACATGCCCACACACACACACACACACACACACACACACACACACACACACACACACACACACACACACACACACACGTACTAAAGAGTAATGCTTTTGGAATACATATCAAAAATTTGTAAAATCTTGTATTCATTTATTTATCCACGGAGAATCAAACAGATTATGAAAAAAGTAGAAATATGTTAAATATGTACAATATTCTCAGAAATGTAAGGTGTACAGACCTAGGTATTTTACTATAATACTTGCTAAAAATTTCTGCTATGGATTAGCATTTCAAATTATTCATCTGTGATATTTCTCTAATAGCATAAAAGAAGTGAAGATGAACATGGACGTGATGAAATGAAGGGACTGGTGGCTTTGCATGGAAGCTGGAGAGTACCAAACAAACCATCATTTGGAGAACTGCTGGAGACTTAATGGCTGTGCATATTTGAACAGCACCTGTCTTCCACATGTGGACATATAATTTGATTCCTCTAATGTTCTTAGGACAACCAGTACTACTATATAGCTATTACAAAAACAATACCATCAGTAATCATGTATTTATGAGTGAAGATAAATGGCTACTTGATAACAGATTTAACACTTTTATCATTGGACAACACTGGTAGCAAAAAAAAAGTTGTAAAATTTCTAAGGACCGAAAATAATTTATCAATTAAATATATTTGGTTAAAACATTTATCTGACAAATAAGTAAGATAGCAGGATACTATATGAGGCCAGCTTATTTTAGAATAAAACTGTTGGCAGATGGATTATTGCAAACTTTATATAAAAAAAAAAAAAAAAAACAGGGATTACAATGCTTTGGGCCCTTCCTCCTACCATCAATTTGTGCCAGAAGATCTACCAGTCAATGAAAAATGTTCTATTGCAAACAAACTGTTGATCTTGACTCCCCAACGGGGGATATTTGACTAGTTTTGCACCTGTTTGCTGTACTCTGTGATCATAGTTCATGGCAGCACTTTTTTTACCCTCACAGAAGATTTCTCTTTTTCCTGCAGTCATGTGACCATGGAGTTTATACTTTTAAGCAAGATACTGAATGAAAGCTTTACATGCAGGGTTGCAGAGAGACCTGTCCGCATACAAAATTGTTTTTTTTTTCATTTTCGTGTTCTAACTTGATAATTTAATGAGTGTATATTTTTGCTGAGTTTTCACCAATGTTACAGTTGGCAGGTGTTTTTGTATTATAGGAGTTTAGGAGGTAAATCATGACAAATACTGGTGCTATTCTTTTGTGTGATCTCAGATATCTTTCATTGCTGCTGTTTTCACTGTAATTAGTTTTCTGGTTCTTGCTACTGACAGAAGGTTTACAGGCTAGTTGTTCTGAACTGAAATTGAAATACTCAGTAGCAAGTCCACCCAAACATTATTCAAGTTATATTATTCATTATTATTATTGCTATTAAGTATAACAAGCAATTATAGTTATCCCTGTCCCAGAGTCATTCCTGTCAGTATCATGGATCAGCCCTTCCACACAATTTCACTAGCCACCCAGATTGAGATGGGTGCCTTGAGATAGTGTAAGAATTGCCTCATGGTGTCTGATGTTCATCTATTAGTTAAACAGCATAACACAGTGTGTGTGAGATGTGCATATATAATATCCTCGGAGGCAAAAATCACACACACAGTAAAGTCAGACACCAAAACTCTCAGCAGTACACCATACATCCTGCTTCTCCAAGGTCATCACAATACACATCATCCATCATATGCTGAGGTTCTAAAGATTAACTTGCCTAAACCTCAAAGACCTCCAAAACACAACACAGCCACAAAGCACACTTAGTAAGCTAAGCCTACTGCATCACAACACAAAGAGTCTCAAAGTCACAGATGCTAAGCCTGTAAGACAGACATCAACCAAATGCAGCATTCTTGTTATAGGCGACTCCATTGTAAGACATACAGACGTACCTCTTACCAGGCTAAGTAAGGAAAAAGTGATGGTTCATATCTTTGATCAACAAGTACCAGTATGACTCTGTCATAGTTCATGCCAGTGTCAGTGACTTCAGGTGCACCTCCGCAGATTATATGAAGAAAGACAGGATGGAACTTTCACACTATGTGTCCAAGGCAGGTACAAGCCTAGTACTGAACAACGTTCAACCTTCTCCAAGGATGCTACTGCAATATGAGCAAAAAAGAATTGACTTCAATAATTGGCTTGGTTTTTGGCGTGATTCAGAGGTGGTCTAATATTTGTTAGACTGTGGAGATATGATCTTCAGACCATGCTACTTCACTGGGGTGGCGTGCATCTGTCCCCCCTAAGATTTTAATTATTGGCAAAGACATTGCCCACCACCATAGTGCCTTTTTTAGACAATGTCAACCTGATAAACCTGCCAACATTACAAAACAAGCAAAGGAAAATATAAAGGTGTTGCTAATCAATGCTAGGAGCCTGAATGACAATTTCCACTTTGTACAAGCCCTTTTTACCCAAGAAGATACTGATGTGTGTGTAGTAACTGACACATGGTGTAAAACAAAGGGAAACACTCTGGCTGTGCACAGCTGCAATGCCAGGAGGTGGAGGTGTATCAGTCTACATCCAGAAGAAACTCACATCAAGGCTAGTAAAGCAACATGATGCAATAAAGCTTCTTAATGTCCAAATAACCACCAGAAAGGTATTGTACCATATATTAGCTAGGTAAAGAACTTTGTCTATGACAAAAGAAAGCCACAACATCTATCTACAGGAACTAGAATTACTCAGTATTAAACCAATACCATTTTCCAAAGGGATCTAAACTATCCAGCTATAAACTTTGAAACCTACAGTACCACTAGTGCACAAACACAGAGAGTCCTGGACTTTCTCAATATGAATACCCTAGAACAATTAGTCAGACTACCCACTAGGGATAATAACATATTAGATCTTGTCTTTATTAATATGGAATCATCTTGCACCGTCCTTTCTGTATCTTCTTTACTTGTTAGGACTGACCATAAAACAGTCTCCTTTGAAATAAAACTAAAACAAGAGATCCCGTCCACACATGCTACATTTATAAATTTCTTTAAGACAAACTGCCTACTCCTAATTGATACATTGGCAAGTTTCAAATTTCCTCCCAGCCCAGCTAACTCTACCGAATATACAAAAAATGTCCACCACCACACTATATTAGCATATAAACAGCTACATAGATACAGCTGTACTCCATAGAAACAAATGCAGAGCAAGTCCCAGAAATAATCCTACATGATGGAACCATTATATCAACAAGCTTTATAATAAAAGGCAAAGATTTCTGACTAAAAGTAAGAAGAGTAAATCATAAAAAATTGAAGCTCCTGCAAATGAAATAAACAAGCAACTCAGGACCTTAAACAAACCACCAAAGCCAAACTTGATGCTAAAGTAGCTACCCAAGCCAAATATAATCACAAGGCATTATTTTAGTTATGCTCATAATTTCAAAAATACAATGCAGGATGATACCTGTACTGAGTCTCACAATACAGTGAACCTACTGGCTGATAAATTTAGCTCTAACTTTACCCCCCCCCCCTTCTGTCCCTCAAGATATACCAGGAACTGGCTCGTCTCCAGCTATCACACAAGACCAACCCCTAAAAGTGCTATCAAACGTTAAAAATACTACATTGATGGGTACAGGCAATTTTCCTGGATGAATCTTAAATAGCATGAAGAATGATTTAACCTCACCCTAACAACACTGTTGAGTCTCAGCATTCACTGAGGTTTTGTACCAAGCAAATGGAGAACAGTCATTAGCTTTCATAAGGGTGAACCTTCCACAGACCCAGGCAGTTACAGCCACATAAGTCTGATCAGCCTCATATGCAAAGCCATGGAAGATTTATCATGGAATTAATTAATCAGAATTAGGGAACATCCAAACACTGGGACAGTCTTAGTATGGATTACTCAAGGGCAGGACATGCTTAGGCAACATGGCGGAAATTTTTGAAAACATCACCAAAGCAATGGATGAAGGCAAAATAGTACGCACCACATACCTTGACCTGGCCAAAGCTTTTCACACAATTCTCCACTCAAGCATAGTAGAAAACCTGAATAAATCCCCTATGTCATCTTGTGGCTTGACAGCTGTATTACAGATAGGACTCAGGTAATCAAAATAGGGGAGATTACCTCCACAAAGATATGAGTCACCAGTGAAGTCCCTCAGTGTTACATGCTGGGACCTCTCCTCTTTAGCATCTGCTTTCTGAAGTAAAAGCCAATATCAGAAGGCTCTGGCTGACTGAGTTTGCAGATAACTGCATTCCAGGAGCAGTCATTGAATCCCCAAATGACTTAGCCATCCTCCAGGAAGGTTTATCTCTAAGAAACAACTGGAGCCAAAATCATGGACTTAAACTAAATGCCAAAAATGCATTACTGTAGCCTTTGGGAAGTCATATACCCATAGGAAGTATTTATTGACAATCGTGGTCTGCACTCTTGTGGGAGGAGAGGCTGGACTCTGCCCTTCTGAGCTGGGAATTTCTGGTTAAAGGCTTATAGTGCCTGCATATATGAACTGCTTCTTACTGAAATTGGTACACCTTCTTTGCTGTAGCATAGGCTAGATCCAGGCCTGCTGAATCTAGCTTTGTATGTATAACTTGAGCACTAATCCAGGCATTCTTTAAAGTATTCAATTGTGTTTATTACTGCTTGGTAGTAACTTGATTAAAGTGTAGCTATCATTCTAAGTCTTTTGGATTAAGCACTTGGGCTTCAGACCAGTTGTTTTACATTAGGAAGGTTTGTGGCCTGCACTGTGGTGGCAGGACAGGTAGCTTACATCCTTCTAAGTTGGGAACTGCTGACTGAGGGCTCAGTGTCTGTTATTCTAAAAGTGTATTAGTTCTGGTTTAAGCACTTGGGCTTCAGGCCAGTTATTTTACATTAAGAAGGTTCGTGGTCTGCACTCTTGTGGGAGGAGAGACTGGACTCTGCCCTTCTAAGCTGGGAATTTCTGGTTAAAGGCTTATAGTGCCTGCATATTTGAACTGTTTCTTACTGAAATTGGTACACCTTGTTTGCTGTAGTATAGACTAGATCCAGGCCTGCTGAATCTAGCTTTGTTTGTATGCTTGTTGTTTGTTTGCTTGTTATTTCCCTGAAAAGCTAATTTCACCTAAAATGCGGCTTTTCGGTGCTTCTGTGGATCCCTAGTGATATCTACATTGCTTACTGTACTTATTTCCTTGTTTCACTTGAAAGAAAGTTACTGTTTGTTGTTTTTGCATTTAAGTTACCTGGCACTTGCTCACTAAAGCAATTATATAAGTCAGAACTAAAAAATTAAAAGCACTACACCCTCACAAACTCCCCTTGAGTACCTTGTTCCCCATTGGCCCTTTTTTTCAATTATAAAGGAATTCCCCGTACTATTCTAGCATGTCCAAAGGTCAGTTGTCAATCTCCACTCCATTCGAGCTGGTGAATCTGGGAATCTTGAGGCAATGTTACAACTGCCTCATGTACACAGACAACCCTCTCCTCCTCCCAACAAATTCCAACACATGTGAGAGATGCAACCATATAGCCAAACTGGAGGCTAAATTCTCTCAACTCAGTACTGGCATAACCAATCAGGAGGAGAAGGAAACCACACTCACTACAATTCCAGTCTCACATAGACCTACCACGACAGCAAACCAAACACATAAACACACAAAAACATACTCGGAGGTTCTAAATAAAAATCTGCCTAAGCAGCAGAGACCTCCAAAGCAGACACCCAAGCAACCGCTACCCCAAAACAAAACATGTGCAACACATAGCTCACAAAGCCAGTGTGCCAAACAGTCACAGCCCTTAAGGTTAAACAACAAACCTGATACACTTGTAATAGGTGACTCTACTGTCAGGCACAGTGATGTCCCGCTCACCAGGCTGAACAAGGAGAAGGTCACGGTGAGCTGCCTGTCGGGCGCTAGGATCCGCCACATAACACAAGCACTCAGATCACTCCAAGTTAAGTACAAATATGACTCAGTCATTGTCCATGCTGGTGTGAATGACCTGAGACATACCTCCCTGGACTACATGAAAAGAGACATAGAGGAGCTCTCTGAGCATGTAGCCCAGGCCGGTATGACCCTGACCTTGAGTAGCATCTTACCCTCACCAAGAATGATGCCATAATATGAAGACAAGATGATCAATTTCAACAATTGGCTTAAGTATTGGTGTCATTCAAAGGGGATCCAATGCCTGTCAGCCTGGGATGACATGCTCGACAAGCCACGATGCTTTGCTAGGGACGGCTTGCACCTGTCACCCCTGGGCTTTCGGATATTGGCAAAGACTCTTGCTACCCCCATAGTGCCTTTTTTAGGCAAGGCTCAAAAGACAACCTACCTCCATAGGTATCACAAGGGATAAGAAACTAAGAGTAATGCTACTCAATGCCAGAAGTCTAAACCTCAAGATGCACGCACTCAAAACTCTCCTTAGCATGGAGAACATCGATATCTGTGCAGTAACAGAAACCTAATTCAAGGCTCCCGAGAGCACCCCAGCACTACCAGGTTATACCTCATACCATGCTTTTCGGCCCCAAAACTTGGACTGAACCACAAAAAGAGGGGGAGTATCAATATTCTTCAAAGATACCCACACCTCCAGGTTGGTGGCACAGCACGAAGCATCAGAGACTATCCATGTGCAACTAACAGTGGGTAAAACTGCCTTCCAGTTTATAGCCTGCTACAGACCATCCTCCCAAACCCAGAAACCCCACTCGGCCTTCCTGAGAACACTGGAAAATATGAATGTCTCTCCAAACACCATTATATTGGGCGACTTCAACTACCCAAACATAGACTGGGAGCATTACTCTAGCTCCAACACCCTAGCCCAAAGGTTCCTAGAATTTATAAACTCAAATGCTATGGAACAACTTGTTACCACTCCCACAAGAGGGGAAAACATACTGGACCTGATCATCACCAACATGGGGACTCTATGCTCCAGACCAGAAGTGTATCCCTCACTGGTAAGATCAGACCATAAACTAATCTCACTGGATATTCACATCCCGACCCCACCCCCTGCCCAGAAAACCACAGTGAAAAACTTCTCTAAAGAAAATTTCACACTCCTCAAAACCGAGGTGGAATCCTTTAAAGCCCCGGGCCTGTGGAAAATACAGCCCAGACTGCAGAATCCTTTATAAACGCATTCTATGAACACCTTCAGGAATGCATGGATCATGCAATCCCAAATAAAACCAACACCCAATCCTGCAAAGGCAGACGTCCTGTCTGGTGGACCCCAGCCATAAACAAACTATACAATAGAAGGAGGAAGCTACTACATGACAGAGCAAAACCCCAAAAAGGGAAGGCATCTCTGATCAGTATTAGCAAAAAACTACGGGCACTCATAAAATCGTCTAAGGCCAGCTTCGAGAGAAAAATTGCACAGGACACTGAGGATAATCACAAGGCTTTCTTTAGTTATGTTAGGAACCTGTGTGGGAATTCCCAGATATGCTCAAAATTAGTCCAAAATGAGAAAAAATACACCGAACCCACAGACATTGCCAACATCCTAGCTGACAGGTTCAGCACAAACTTCTCCCCACCAAAAGAGCACATATCTATCCCAGCAGAGTGCTGCCCCCCTGACATCTCAGATGCTCAGGTAAGAGCCGCCCTTCTCCAAAGTAAAAAACACAGCATCAATGGGACTGGGCTGCGTCCTACATGAACTCCAAGAAGAGCTAAACCCAAACATAAAACTACTGTTCAATCTCAGCCTTACTACAAGATATGTACCCAAAGAGTGGTGTACAGCAACAGTGGTCCCTCCCCACAAAGGTGGTGCCTCAACAGATCCTGGAAACTATCGCCCCATAAGCCTGACTAGCTTGGTCTGCAAAACTATGGAAAGGATCATCATGGACCTCATAAATAAAGATATTGGGGACCTACAGACACTAGATCCTACCCAGTTCGGCTGTGTTAAGGGCAGATCCTGCCTCTTAAACCTGGATGATTTCTTTGAAACAGTCACCAAGACCATTGACGAGGGGAAGGTAGTCCACACAGCCTACCTGGACCTCGCAAAAGCCTTAGATACAATACCCCACTCGGGCATTATAGATAATCTCACCAGCTTAAATATAAACCCCTATGTCACTAGATGGGTTGCAAACTGGCTCAAGGACAGAATCCACATGGTTAGAATTGCTAGAGCCATGTCAGACTCCAAACCAGTTACAAGTGGCGTCCCACAAGGCTCAGTCCTGGGCCTCTCTTGTTCGGTATATATTTCTCGGAGGAACAGGCCAACATGGAAGGACTGTGACTGACCAAGTTCGCAGATGACTGCAAACCAGGTGCGATAATCGACTCTCCAGCTGACACAAGCATCCTCCAAAAGGGCCTCATAGAAACAGACAACTGGTGCCAGAGCCATGGCCTCAAGCTAAACGCCAAAAAGTATATAGTCATCCCCTTTGGCAAAAACAAAGTGCCCACAAATTACCACATAGGTGGTAATCCATTAAGTACAGAAGAAGTAATTAGGGACCTGGAGACCCAAGTTGATAGCAATCTCTCATTTGACAACCACGTGGCCAAAGTGGTTAGAAAAACATTTTATATAGCCCACCTAATCATGAAGGGATTCACATCTAGATCAGGGGAGGTCATCGTGCCTCTTTACTCATCCCTCATCAGGCTCATAATTGAGTACAATGCCCCTTTTGGGATGTACCTTACCAGACACCTGCAGCAACTGGAAAGACCCCAAAAGTACCTCACCAAGAGGATCAAAGGGCTCAAACAGATGCCATATGCTGCCCGGTTAAAGAAACTCCAGCTCTACTCAGTGGCATGCCACCTGCTCAGGGGCGATCTGTGCCTGACATATAAAGCCATGTCCAACCCGGAATTAATGGACATGCTGCACCTCAGAAAATACAAATCCCATCGAGCTACATGCTCGAGAGACTTGAACCTCAGCACTGAAATAAATAGGACATGCTGGAGGGACAGATTCATAACCCAGTGGCTCCCTTCACTCTGGAATAAAATCCCAGTCCAGGTTAGGCAGAGTACTCATTGACTCTCTTCAAGAGGAATCTTGATGAGTGGATGGGAGATCATAGGTTTACTTTGGGTATCACTTCTGTGTCACTGTTAGACAGAGGCACAGTATACTAACCTCGAAAAAGGGCATAGCAAAATTAATTTAAATTGGGTGGCGAAAGCCAAACACACTCTGGCTAGGCTTATAAATGCCCTAGGGCAGATAGCCTAGTCTAAACCTATGAACCTATACACCACTAAGAATTAGCCAGTTGTTTGGGATTTGGGAACTTATGTTAACAATGACCAAACATTTGACAAATGTGTTTCTTTTTCTAATAAAGTCATTCTAAACTGCACATCTTATAAACAAAGGGATTGTGTCTAGATCTTGGGATGTCATTGTTCTCTTTAGTCCACTCTAATTAGGCCAGTCATTGAATATAATGTCCCTTTTAGCATGCATCTGTACAGATACATGCAACAAATGGAACATCCACAGACATACCTTACTAAAAGAATAACAGGGCTAAACAACATATTCTACATGGCCGGACTCAAAGCCCTGCCACTATACTCAGTATCCTACAGACTGCTAAGAGTTGACCTGTGTGTAGCAGACATGGTATCCCCCGACCCATTATTGATGGATTTTCTGCACATCAGCAAATAAAATGGCATCAGAAATACTCAGTCTAGAGATCTAAATTTCTTCTGCAACGACAACAGAATGGTTTAGAGGAACAGGTTTATCATCCCAGAAGATATCACTGCTGTGGAAAAGACGCCCCATCCATATAAAACAAAGTTTATCCTTGTCCATTTCAAGCACAACATAGATCGATGGATGAAAAACAGAAAATGAACCCCAGGACTGTATTACTAATCGATCAGAGACAGCTCTTAATGCTTTATCCAAATTATCTATGGTATGATCCCAGTTATTCCCAATAGGGGCAATATTTAATTATTGACCATACAATGGGTAATATCAATCTATAATCTAATAGGATAGGTTATTTTGAACACAAAAAATGAAAATGGCTTATGTTAAAATGGCCCACAAGGGTGGCTAGACTTGTATTAACCTATCAACTTATAAAGCTATAAAGAGAGAAATTCATTTGTAAATGAACTTGCAGTAATAATCTTTATTTTAATGCAATCGCTGAACAAAAATGTTCATTTAATTTACCTGCATTTCTTGCAAACTTAACCTGAAGCTAATCGGATTACTTACTTGCAAAGTTTGCTCAGTCAGAGGAAGAATAATACATTTCATAAGAGCCATGCCTTTGTTTTTTGTGGAATAAACCGTTGCCCTTCCAAAAATATGCTGGTGGTTTAGCAAAACACAAAGCTGCAGTTCATTAGTATATAACTTGCTGGTCATCCATTTACTGTCATTTCACTATCCCCAACATGCCAGTAGTACTTGTCCCTTCTGCGCATACCTCAGTGTGCTTGACAGGCAGTTAAAGTGAACCTTTCTAAAAGTAGATATGTGGCGGTAACTACAGGTATCAATGGACAAGCAAACTGACCATTGTCCAGTGTAAGATAGTGGGGATAGGTGTTAAGAGCATGAATCACTGCCCAGATTTTTCCTGTCTTTTCCAAATAGTTCCTGCAGTAAAGAAAATGATTCTTTTAAGCACGTTATTCTTTTGTCTTCCAAGTTGGTAAGGAGTTCCTTTCCAAACTGATAGATTGTTAATGGCCATCTCACCTTAGATTTAACCTGAAATTAGCTTGCCACACTAGTATAACCTTTTGATAAGAATAGTGACAAATCTACATAAGGTCTAGTAAGGAAAGGTTAAAACTGTAATATATGTACATCCACCTATTTGTCTGCATCCACTTATTTGTCTGCCTATCTATCTACATATATAGTCGGCTATATAAACACCAGTAAGAACACAAATAACTATCCATGTATCTATATTCTGTGTATGTTTCTCTTCATAACTACAGTTTACTGCTATAAATACACTGTGCTGCAAGTAATGAATTATGCTGTCTTGTTTTCCAGTTAAAACCTTATTAGAACTGGGAATCTGACAATCTGATATTTAATTAACCTTAATAATATCAATATTACAATATGGGACTTACACATAAGTTCTAAATTAATTGAGCAAATATGGCTCTACTGACTCTGATTCTAATGGTGTACTTTGTCTAGTCAATGTGAATACATTAATAAAACAATAATTGCAAATTTTTATATAACCAAATGGCAGCATTATGTAATTTACAGAGAAAATTTGTCATGGTGACTCATTACTTGCTCTAAGATTTAATCATTCAAAGTGAAAAGATAAAGTATATGGAAAGCAGACTGTAAATTTACAATGAAAAATATACTCATAAACCTCGAGTGTTGATTATGTGCTTCATATGATAGGAAGCAATATGCATAGCAGAAGGAGAAGCCAAAAATGATGCAATGTCATTGCATTGTCATATTGTCCACACTATAATATCATTACACTGTTACACCGTCCACACTACAAGACTATTTATTTATATAGATGAATTACAGACTTTGCTTTTCCTTGCCCGGTTTCCTGATGTAACTTTCTTCTTAAATAGCTGTTCATAATATAACTAGTTATGTTAACTATGATATTTATCCCTCACTCAGCATTCACATAGCCTGTCCATCCTTACCTTATGACTCAGTGAATGCACTGAATATTCCATTTAGTTCTATTGTGAACCCATTTTGTTTATTAGTACTTCATTTAGCCTATGTATATTAAATACAGGCAATCCTGTAACAAAATTGTCATCTATCTGTATCAGTCCAACCCATCAACAAGATTCAAGTACTCTTTATTTGGTCTGCCCCACCACCACCTTAGTGATGGGTGCTAACACTAACCCTACTGCTCCACCTTCCCTTAACACTAACCTACACCTTAAGAAAAAACTTCCTGTAACACTGCCACTGCACAAGACCCACACAGACACATAAACACACACTAATACTTCTTCTACTCTCTTTCTTACCTCTGAACCTAATCTTAAAATACACAAACTTGCACATAAACAGTTGAAACCTAACCCCTACCTATTCTGACCATAACCCTGACAACACACAAATACACACACGCTCACACCCCATCCAATCCCACCCCCCTTTCATAATAAAACAGTTCCTCAAGGTTTTGAATGTTCAAATTTCCATATATTCAAAATTAAGCATCACCCCATGACTCAGCAACCAAAACAATATTCAGTCAAATTGAGGGAAACCATATCTGCATATATCTTTTATACATAAATATGAATATATATATATATATATATATATATATATATATATACATATTTATGGGTTTCCCTTACTTAATTGACTGACCACTCCATTGAAACTTAGCGATGCTGCAAAACATCGACAACCCGATGCCCGATGTCACTCACACGGTAAGTAAACATTTGGCCAGGAAACTGACCTTTGCCCTGTACCCCCACA
The DNA here is from genome assembly GCF_019279795.1 of Protopterus annectens. Taxonomy (NCBI): domain Eukaryota; kingdom Metazoa; phylum Chordata; order Ceratodontiformes; family Protopteridae; genus Protopterus; species Protopterus annectens. Next base: position 465,787,157 of record NC_056735.1, read on the forward strand.
GTAGTGCATTCTTGGAGTTGGAATATTAAGTAAGGGGGGTGGGGGGGTTGTGGCCCCCCACGTGTGTGTTTGTTTTAATGGTAGGTTTCTACTTGTGGATGGGCAAACAGTTACTTACCGTGTGAGCACGTCGGCCGTTGGGATATGTGTGTATCTATATATATATATATATATATATATATATATATATATATATATATATTTATTTATTTATTTATAGATAGATACACACACACACACACATATATATATATATATATATATATATATATATATATATATATATATATATATATATATATATATATATATATATTTATTTATAGATACATACACACACACACACACACATATATATATATATATATATATATATATATATATATATATATATATATATATACCTAGAGAGAGTGAGAGAGATAAATATATAGATTTAGATATATACACAGTGCGTGCTTGTACAAGTGTGCGTGTATGCATGCATGGATGTATGTATATGTTTTTACCTTGTTTTGCATTAGTTAAAGCAGGGTTATGGAAAGCTAAGATTTAGCTAACCAACAGAAGAACTAACTTGGAACTGTCCATGTTAACTATATGCTGTGAGGCAACAGTCCAGACATGAGAAACTATGCAGCTGATACTGACCTTTGACAGTACAGCAGATTAGCACTAGATCCAAACACTTACACACTTACAGAGTAAACTGTTATGTTAAGGTAAATACTTAAATACTTCTAAGTGATGCCATTTTTAATTTAAACAGTCCATTACTTTTTCTCATCTTACAAATCAACATCTATGGCCATTTACAGGGTATCGTACTGTAAAACAGAGTAGATAAAATGAATGGATGATACAGATTCATAGACATGGACATTTTCTATGCAATTAAATTTCTTTGGCAGCACTAATACTTTAATCATATATAATATGGGAAGAAAAGTCAGTTCCCCGTGCTTTCTCCTATCAACCTGCTGAACTTGGGCATCATGAGGCAATGTAGTAACTGCCTCATGTACACTGACAACCCTCTACTTTTACCTCACAACACTCAGACTTGCGAGACATGCACTTAAATATCCAAACTGGAAGCCATGCACTGTCCAGCCAAGTCAAGAATAGCTGATCAAGAAGAGAAGGTCAACATTTGCACCATACCACATGGAACACACAGCCCTCCAGGACACACACCGGCACTGCCTTCACATAAAAACACAAACCACATACCCACCTTCATGGAGGTTCTCAATAAAAATCTACCCAAACAGCAGAGACATACAAGGCACTCGACCATCACAACACAACACTAATCACAAGACACATAACTCTCCTAAACAGTGTGCCACTCAACCAAAGCTCCTAAGGCAAAACAGCATGCTCAACACACTAGTCATTGGTGACTCGATTGTGAGGCACACTGATGTCCCACTCACTAAGTTGAATAAGGAGAAAGCAACAGTCAGCTGACTGTCAGGTGCCAGGATCCGCCACATAATGCATGCACTCAGGTCCCTCAACAACAGGTACAAATATGACTCTGTTGTTGTACATGTGGGTGTGAATGACGTGAGACATACCTCCCTGGACTACATGAAGAGAGACATGGAGGAGCTCTTGGATTATGTAGACCAGGCTGTTATGACCCTAGCCCAGAGCAGCATCCTACCATCACCCAGAATGATACCACAGTACAAGCAGAAAAGTACCAATTTCAACAAGTAGCTAAGTTTCTGGTGTCATTCTAAGGAAATCCAGTATCTGTCTGCCTTGGATGACATGACTGACAGACCTTGATGCTTTGCCAGAGATGGCAAGCATCTGTCACCCCTGGGCTACCGTATACTGGCCAAGGCTCTTGCCACCCCTATAGTGCCTTTTTTAGGCAGTGTTACACAAACCAAATTACCGCCATAACAGCTACAAACAAATGCTATCTCAGGGTCATGCTGTTCAATGCTAGAAGTCTAAATCTCAAAATGCACTCGCTCAAATCACTCCTTAAAATGGAGAGCATTGACGTGTGTGCCATAATGGAGACCTAGTTCAAGGCAGCAGAAAGCACCCCTGGACTACCAGGGTACAACTCATTCCACACCTTTCAGCCCTAGAACTTGGACCAAAGCTCCAAACGTGGTAGTGTTTCCATATTCATAAAGGATGCGCACAACTCCAGACTGGTAGCCCAACATAATGCATCCGAGATACTTCAGGTACAGCTAACATTGGGTAAGACAGCAATTCAGGTCATATCCTGCTATAGGTCCCCAACCAAGTCCCAAAACTCACACTCCATGTTCCTAAGCACCCTGGAAAATATCAGGGTCCAAACTAACACCTTCATACTGGGCAAGCTACTCATGTACCAATACACTTTCCCAATGTTTCCTGGAATTTATTAATTCCAATTCCCTGGACCAGCTCGTTCTTACCCCCACTAGAGGTAATGATATCCTTGACCTGGTCATTACCAACATGGGTGACCACTGCTCTATTCCAGTAGTCAACTACTCCCTGGTTAGATCTGACTACAAACTAATCACCTTGGATATCCATATTCACCCCCCCCCCCCCTGCAAAGGAAACAACCATGAAAAACTTCTTCAAAGCTATCTTTGGGCTCCTAAAAACAGAGGTGGCTAACTTCATGGCACCCATGCAAATGGAGAATAGTTGCATGACCACTGAATCATACACCAATGCACTGTACTAACATGTACACAAATGCATGGATCTTACACACCCAATAAAACCAAGATGCTCTCCTCCAAAAAAAGGAAGCCAATCTGGTGGTCCCCTGCCATAAACAAACTCTACAACAGAAGGAGGAAACTGATGCAGAATAAGGTGAAGTCCCAAGACTGGAAAAACTCCCTTATCAGCCTCAACAAAAAGTTGAGATCCTTCATCAAATCCTCCAAAGCTAGCTATGAAAACAGAATTGCAGCAGATAGTAAAGACACTGCTGCACAGGTTAAAACAGCACTGTCCAATGCCAAGAATACAGCTTCTATGGTACCTGACAATATCCCTGGCTCTGCTCTACATGAACTACAGAGTGAACTGGCACCTCACCTGTATGCCCTTTCAATCACAGCCTCACCTCAGCCTCTGTCCCTACCGAATGGCACATTGCTACAGTCATCCATCTCTACAAAGGAGGAGTGACTACAGACCCCAGGAACATCGCCCCATTAGCCTGATGAGTCTGATATGCAAAGCTATGGAACGCATCATCGAGGACCCAATAATCAAGGATATAGGGTATCTCCAAACTCTGGATCCTACAAAGTTTGGTTTTATGAAGGGTAGATCATGCCTGCTCAACTTGGTCGATTTCTTTGAGTCAGTCATCAGAGCAGTGGATGAAGGCAAGGTGGTTCATACAGCCTACCTTGATCTGGCCAAGGTCTTTGATACCATTCCCCACTCAGGAATCATAGAAAAACTCACTAAGCTAGGTATCAACCCCTATATCACTAGGCAGGTTGCAAACTGGCTCACAGACAGAACCCACAGTGTGAAAGTAGCTGACTCCAAGTCAGACCGCTGACCAGTCATGAGTGGAGTCCCATAGTGTTCAGTCCTGGGGCCCTCTCCTATTTGGTATCTACTTCTCTGAAGTCCAGGCCAACATGAAGGATCTCTGGCTTACAAAGTTCACAGATGATTGCAAGCTAGGAGCTATTATTAACTCCCCAAGCGATGTTGACATCCTACAGAAAGGCCTCACCGACACCAACAACTGGTGTCAGAACCATGGCCTTAAGCTCAATGCCAAAAAAATGTGTCATCACCCCCTTTGGGAAAAACCTGGTTCACATGAATTACCACATCGATGGGAGTCCACTGAACACAGAAGGTGTTATAAGAGTTGTGGGAATACAGGTTGACAGCAACCTCTCTTTTGACCACCACTTTGCCACTGTGTTCAGAAACTCCTATGTGGCACATCTCATTACTAAGGTTTTGCATCCATGAAGAGATAGGTCATTGTCTCCCTCTACTCTTCCCACATTAGGCCAATCATCGAGTACAATGCCCAATTTGGCATGCACTAGACATCTACAACAATTGGAGAGGTCACAAAAGTACCTCACAAAGAGGATCCTAGGCCTTAAACACTTGTTCTATATGGACAGACTCAAAAAACTTCAACTATTCTCTGTCTCATATCGCCTACTTAGAGGCGATCTCTGCTTGACTTACAAACCATGTCTGAGCCAGCTCTGTTAGATATGCTACATCTAAAGAAATCCCAGTCCTTCTGCAACACATACTCCAGAGACCTGAACCTCATTACCACAATCAAGAGAACATGCTGGATTCATAACCCAGAGACTGCCCATTCTATGCAATAGACTTCCCATACATGTCAAGCAGAGCACCTTACTGGCCCTGTTCAAGAGAAATCTTGATGAGTGGATGGGAAATAGAAAATTCACCCCGGGGAATACTCCAGTGGCTCTGCTCGACAGAGGCACCGGGAACTAAGGTCAGATGTCACGATGCCAGGGTAATCCTTTGGGCAAAGCTTGTAAAGGCTCCAGGGCCATTAGCCTAGTACACACCTATGAACCTATGAACATGTGTATAGGATCGTCTGTGTCTACATATTACAAACACTTTTCATATGCTCTGATGCTGTCATTGGATTTTTTTTTTTTTTTTGGTTAGGAAAGCTTTCTTGGTAATATAGCTCTCTCTCCACCTATGCTACCTTATTATTCAAATGCATGTTTGCCTTGTTTAATTAATACTGTTAGGCTCCTTATGCATAACTGCCTGTAAAAGAAAGGGAAGACAAACTAGCTACTGCATACACACGTACACACATACACACACACACACACACACACACACACACACACACACACACACACACACACACACACACACACACACCACATTTGCATGCGCGCACACACAAATATGTACACACATGCACACACGTACAAATTCATAAACATGCACATACACACACAAATATGTACACACACACACACACACACACACACACACACACACACACACACACACACACACACACACACACACACACACACACACACACACATACAGTTTATTTAATTGAAGAATACTTTTGAGGAGAAATGGTGCACAGCAAACATGTTATAGAACAGCCTATTTCTAACAACAAATTTCTCCTTATTCAGTTCATACTATTTTTAATGTATGTTGTGCCAGGAGTACTTTTCTTAATTTTCTTAGTTAAATCCCTCCATGCTATGCCTCTAAGGACCTAACACTGTGAATGAGGTACTGCTAGAAAAACACAATTACTCATGGCTGAATCACTTGTAATCTAATAAGCCTTTCAAGCCTGCAGAATAGTGCAGAAACATACATAATCTGTTGCAATTAGGAAAGTGCCGTTTTGAGTTATTGCAATAACTCCTTTCTACACGTACACTCCTAATGTTACAAATTCAGCTTAATGAGTTGTGAAAAGGGAGTATCCTTTGTGCTGTATGGAAATAAAAAGGCTGTACCACAGTATGCTCTTTGTTTCAGAGATATATGACCAAACTAAAACAGCTTGAAGGCTTAAATGAATTGCTTACACACTCATGCACGCACACACACACACGCATGCACGCATGCACACACGCACACACACACACACACACACACACACACACACACACACACACACACACACACACACACACACGGAAAAATATCTGGAAATTCAAATGAAATTCTGCCACTCTGGTTTGTATGTGGTTAATTTGTTTTAGAAGATCCCTGTGGCACAGCTCAAACACACTTAGTATTGCGCTACTTGCACACTCGGTGCAACTATTGATGAAGTCTGTAAGATCGCAACTCTCAATATTCCCATGATAGAATAGGTAAGAGTAAAAGTCGCTACCACAATTTGGGTTACTATTCACTATTTTTGCTCTTATAGGCTAGACAAATGGACATTTTGGGTCAAAGAAAGAGTCCTAGTACTGTGACATGGTGTTTGAAAAGTTCATTTTTTTGTGGGTCTCCAAGAACCTGTATAAGTAATATGCTCTGTCAAACATGGAAACAATACAGGACTGATAGTGTAGCAAGCACTAAAGCCAGGTATGGAGGGAATACTTTCTAGGCATTTAATCCAGATTCCAGTTATTACACATATATGAATGCCCTCCAAATGCAGGAGTGCCTCAATGTCAGGCAGATTATTGCATAGATTTCTGGCATTGACTACAGCCATCACAATTTGATCCTCTTTTGACAGTTATGTTTGCTACATTAAACTATTTCTTTGCTCATTAACTGAACTTTGCACAAAAAGGCATTGTCGCAGTAGAAAAGATTTTATTCGGTATACATACTCTTTGAAGGAGACCTGCAAACCATCCTTGGCAAAACAAGTAAGGCTGTCATGTATCTTGTTCCATTCTGGATCCCACCAAAATTACATCATCTTTTAGCTAGATATTGAAGCCAATCACATCTATTTTCTACCAAGGTATCAATAATAGAGAAGGGAAGATTCTGTTCAGCGTCAGGCTCTTGCTTCCATATGTGACATGCACAAAAAGCATTGAAATATGTTTCTCAATCTTCCTCATGATTTTTCACCCAAACCATTCACTCCCAAATGTGCAACCATCTTGTTGCAGTTATATTTGTGTGGTGCAAGTGTCCCAAGTGCTCTTGAGACATCTGAAATACTGGCACCTGAAAGGCAACTCATATATATGACCCACACAAGCTGCTCTAGTGTTGTAGAGGGATAAAGCCCTGACTATGGCCCAACCAACTTGGGTTCAGTTACCTGCTCAAATGACTGATGGAGTGGCAGGAAGGAATGGGTGGCTCCAGTGGTGCTCCCCGTGATAGTCTCTGGTCGAGACTGGTGACACCACAGTGAGGGGGTATGATACCAAAATGAGAAAGGATGGTGAATACAGCTGCACTGGCATGGAGAAAGGGCAGTATACCACATATTCCCATTGCACACCCACATTACGAACTGAACCATGGACACTGCACATTAGATGTGGGTAATAATGGAGTAGGCCATTAAAGTTAATACCTCTGGGATGAATGGGGACAGCTATGCCCCTTGTAAGCTCTTAGGCTTTCAGTCAGCTCCAGCCACATTGGTGTAAGCTTTGACAAGGTATGTTTACAAAACAGGCAGTGTCACTGCTGCAGAAAGACAAACTCTTTCAAAAATAATATGAATCAGATATTGTATTATAAAATCTCCCATTACAGTCAGCATGCATGAAATAGCAAAGAAAATCTTCCAAAAGTGACAATGTCAACATTCAGAAATACTTGAAATTATTATAGGCACTCTCAAGTATCATATCATAGGGAATCATGCTATTGCCGCAGTGCTTTTAGTTATGACTGAAAAGGATAATTAAAAATAACTTTTTTTCCAGTATGCAGTAAAGATATTAACATAGTTAAGGGCTACATATGACCATACATTTTTGCAGCTTGACATTTGCTTTCCATGGAGATATGTTACAGATAAGATTTTAGATGTCTTCATACATCATAATGTGCATGGATATTACTACTGTGTTCACAGAAAAAGTCTTGAGAGCAATAGGTAATTGCATGACAGTGTTTATTTTCTTACACATCTTGTAAATGGTAGTTTGAAGAGTCATATTATGAGGGTGGACAGAACTGCCTGTGTCAGCAGTGTGTTTTAAGAATATGACCATAGGTATTATTTTATCATTGGGTACAGTAAGAGTTTTCACCTATAAGATCAATTTTAAAGTACATTCTTGCCTTCTTCTTTCCAGTAATGAAAAATTAAAAAGATACAGCAGATATTTCTAGATATCCATATCTTGAAGACATTATTACTTCATTATCATGTAGTAGGAATACAGGAGAATAGGAACAAACAATAGACAAGAGTAAACGATCATGAATGCCATAAGAAGCTTAGCCATAGACTTCCTTTTATGAACTCATGAATATAGAAGATGGCATGTTTACAGCTAATGGCCTTTGGCTTTATTGACTTGAACACACAATAGAGACTTAAAAAGTGAAAACTCATGGGAATTCAGTAACCATGTAGCTGAAACAATGTTATGTATTTAAAGGATCATTTGCATATATCCCATGGGCCAAACTTAAAGAGGATTAAGGAATTTCATAGTTAAAACTTTAGCATAGCTGTATCTTTCATGAGCTTTTCCTTGAAGGTGAAAGGCCGAGATACCAGAAAATGAATAAAAGTTATAGGTTCATAGGTTCATAGGTTCATACTAGGCTATCTGCCCGAGGGCATTTATAAGCCTAGCCCATAGTTTTGTGGCTTACGCCACCCCTTTAGTTTGGAGAAACTATGCCCATTATTTTGCTGTGCCTCTGTCGAGCAGTGACACTGAGGTAACCCCTGGGGTGTATCTGCGATCTCCCATCCATTGGTCAAGATTCCTCTTGAACAAGGCCAGCGAGGTGCTTTGCCTCACATAAACCGGGATTTTGTTCCACAGCATAGGGAGTCTTTGGGTGATGAATCTATCCCTCCAGCACGTCCTATTAATAACCGTGTCGAGGTTTAAGTCTCCCGCCCTTGTGGCTCTGAGGGATCTAGATTTTTGAGATGAAGCATGTTCATCAAATCTGGGTTTGACATGGCCTTGTATGTCAGGCATAGGTCACCTCTGAGCAAGCGGTAAGCAACTGAATATAACTGGAGTTCTTTCAGTCGGGCAGCATAAGACAGATTTTTGAGACCCTTTATCCTTTTGGTGAGGAACTTTGTGGCCTCTCCAGCTGCTGCAAGTGTCGGGTCAGATACATTCGAATGGGGCATTGTTCTCGATCATTGGTCTGATGAGTGATGAGTATAGGGAGACTATGACTTCCCTTGATCTAGATGTGAATCCCTTCATGATAAGGTGGGCAATGTAGAAGGTCTTCCTAACTACTTTAGCAATATGAGTGTCGAATGAAAGGCTACTGTCAACCTGGGTTCCCAGGTCCCTAATAACTTCTTCTGTGTTCAGGGATTGCCACCTATATGGTAGCTAGGGGTAACCTTATTTTTCCCGAAGGGTATGACTATGCATTTCTTGGCATTTAACTTTAGGCCATGGCTCTGGCACCAGTTATCCGTTTCTGTGAGACCCTTCTGAAGGATATCTGTGTCGGATGTGTTTTCAACTACGGCGCCCAGTTTGCAGTCATCTGGAAACTTTGTCAGCCATAACCCTCCTGTGTTTGCTTGTACTTCAGAAAAGTAGATGCCAAACAAGAGTGGGCCCAGGACTGAGCCCTGTGGGACACCACTTGTGACAGGCTTTGAGTCTGACATGGCGCCAGCAACTCTGACCCTGTGGGTTCTGTCACTCAGCCAGTTTGCAACCCATCTTGTAATGCATGGGTTTACATTTAAGTTGATGAGTTTTTCAATGATACCCGAGTGAGGTATTGTATCAAAAGCCTTCGCCAAGTTTAGGTAGGCTGTATGGACTGCCTTTCCCTCGTCAATGGCCTTGGTGACTGTTTCGAAAAAGTCAACCAAGTTTAGAAGGCATGATCTGCCTTTGACAAAGCCAAACTGGGTTGGATCCAAAGTCTGCAAGTTCCCTATGTCTTTATTTATGGGCCAATATGGTGATTTATACCTCCTGAAGCTTTTCTGAATCATGGTATCTATTTGCTGTGTTTTTTTGACTTTTTATTTGGACTGGTGATTTGGGTGTATACTAATTCTTTCTTGAACTTTCACAACTTATTATTTGGTAGATAGCCAATTTGCAATCCAGTGACAAATGAAATAGTTTATATTAAGCTTGTTTACATTTTCAGTAATACCAGCATGCGAGATAGTTTCAAAACTCTTATCTAGGTTGAGATAACCATAGTAAAATAGCTGTTCAGAAGTTTTGTAATGGTGTCAAAGAAGCTTAGTAGTTTCAGAAGACTGGACCTCCCCTTCACAAAATCAAACTAATTGGGGTCGAGATCCCTATGTCTGCTTATGTGACAGTGGTGAGGACTGCAGTGGGAGTGACAGATCCGTTTAAGGTGGAGGTAGGATTACATCAAGGATCAGCTCTGAGTCCTTTCTTATTTGCAGTGGTGATGGACAGGTTGACAGATGAGATCAGACAGGAGGCCCCGTGGACTATGATGTTTGCAGATGACATTGTGATCTGTAGTGAGAGTAGGAATCAGGTTGAGGAGACTCTGGAGAAGTGGAGATATGCTCTAGAGAGCAGAGGACTGAGGGTCAGCAGGGCTAAGACAGAATATATGTGTGTAAATGAGAGGGAGGGTAGAGGAATGGTGAGGATGCAGGGAGTAGAGTTGGTAAAGGTGGACGAGTTTAAGTACTTGGGATCAACAGTTCAGAGTAATGGTGAATGTGGAAGAGAGGTGAAGAAGAGAGTACAGGCAGGGTGGAATGGGTGGAGAAGAGTGTCAGGAGTGATTTGTGACAGACGGGTATCAGTAAGAATGAAAGGGAAGGTCTACAAGAGTGTAGTGAGACGAGCTATGTTATATGGGTTGGAGACAGTGGCATTGACAAAAAGGCAGGCGTCAGAGCTGGATGTGGCAGAGTTAAAGATGTTAAGATTTGCAATCTGTGTGACTAGGATGGATAGGATTAGGAATCAGTATATTAGAGGGTCAGCTCATGTTGGACAGTTTGGAGACAAAGCAAGAGAGACGAGATTGTGTTGGTTTGGACATGTGCTGAGGAGGAATGATGGGTATATTGGGAAAAAGATGCTAAGGATGGAGCTGCCAGGTAAGAGGAATAGAGGAAGGCCTAAGATAAGGTTTATGGACGTGGTGAGAGAGGGCATGCAGGCGGTTGGTGTGACAGAGCAAGATGCAGAGGATAGGAAGAAATGGAAAGAGATGATCCACTGTGGCGACCCCTAACGGGAAAAGCCGAAAGAGAATGATGATCCCTATGTCTGCTTAAATGAGTTCAGCCATGATTTGTCTCATGGCTTTGCATATAAGGCTGCTAACGCAGATGGATCTGCAGAGGGGCTACTCCTGTGTAGCATAGTCACACTGGTTGTTCTGAAGGCATCAGACATGCACTTTGTAGTTAGGCTGAGTCTGCATTCTTCTGCATTTGCATTGAATTTCTACATATCCACATCTTGAACATGTACATTTTTCGTAGTGATGTAATAGAAACATAGGAAAATAGGAAGACATTCTAGGCAAACAGTTTTGGAGACTATAAGATGCCTAGCCATTATCACCCTTTTCTCGTATTGTCAGTGTAGTAAGTGGAATGCATAGTGTCTGGCTTCATTATCTTGAATGTGCCAGTAAAGTCATAAAAGGCAAAATGTCAAAAATCATGGGCATTCAGAAGCCATAGGGCTGAATATGTTCCATGCTATGTAGTGAAGTCACAGTGGCTATACTCCAGGCATCAGGCAGAAGCTCTGTGGATAGGCCAAGATAGAACAATTTAAGCAGAGACTCAGACAGTGCATACATGGCACTGATGTGAATCCATTTTGGTATGTATGTTGTCTAGTCTTGTGGAAATGTTATTGTTAACCTTTGATAGAGATTGGAAGACTTGCTCCAAGGTGATTTCATGGCATACTAAATGGTTATGTTGACCAAATCATGCTAGCCTCAAGGCTGGTAAGGGTAAATGGTTCCTACCCAAATACCACACAATATTTATATCTGTAACTGCAGGGAATACTGTTATTGAACATGTCGGTCTATTTATTTTTCTGCTATTGTTAGCTAATTGGAGTTAAAGGTGACTCCTTAGATCAGCCAGTGATGTTGGTACATGAACTGAATATCACTTCCGATTCTAATTTGGGTTAGTTTAATCTCAAAAGGAGTGACGTTTAAAAGTTTAAATGCTACTGATTAAAGCATGAATGATTTTAGACTAGTTGAGATCTTGAAAAGATTGAATACAACTGAGCCAGCTTTACCTTTGTCAAAAAGATTAGTGATATTAAGGGAAACTTCCAGGTATACGCAGACGTGACAAATGAGAAAGATCAGAAGCAGAGGATACTAATGAGAGGTGTCATGAATGTAGAGAAGAACTATCTATAAAGTACCCTAACATCATTATTACATATGAGTTGGAGCCAAACATTCTGGACACTGCCATTAAATGGGTTGTAGAAAGCCCTGCTAAAAAGGCAAGAATAAGTGACTGAATTCCTTCAAAAGCCAGGTGATACTGTTGGGGTAGAATGGCCTCATTTACAACCAAATGGCACAGGCTCTGCCCATTGACCAACCGAAGGGTATAAAAATCAGAATCATGAACTGAATATCACTTCCGATTCTAATTTGGGTTAGTTTAATCTCAAAAGGAGTGACGTTTAAAAGTTTAAATGCTACTGATTAAAGCATGAATGATTTTAGACTAGTTGAGATCTTGGAAAAGATTGAATACAACTGAGCCAGCTTTACCTTTGTCAAAAAGATTAGTGATATTAAGGGAAACTTCCAGGTATACGCAGACGTGACAAATGAGAAAGATCAGAAGCAGAGGATACTAATGAGAGGTGTCATGAATGTAGAGAAGAACTATCTATAAAGTACCCTAACATCATTATTACATATGAGTTGGAGCCAAACATTCTGGACACTGCCATTAAATGGGTTGTAGAAAGCCCTGCTAAAAAGGCAAGAATAAGTGACTGAATTCCTTCAAAAGCCAGGTGATACTGTTGGGGTAGAATGGCCTCATTTACAACCAAATGGCACAGGCTCTGCCCATTGACCAACCGAAGGGTATAAAAATCAGAGGCAGTGCATGCTAATTCCCTGATTCATCAGAATTGGAGTTGCTATTCTAGAAGATTTTAATTGTGGCTGCTACTGTCTTCCTCTTGTAACTGCTGTCTCTGCATGGCACAATGGAAAATGAATGACTAAAAGTACATGAGTATGAGATAATAGAAATGCTGCAAGAGGCATGCAGAAGAAAACATTGAGATGGAAACTACAACATCAAAAGTAATATATGACACAGCTCACAAACTGTATATGATAAAACTGTGTTATGGCAAAAACGTAGCAAATTGATAAGGTAGTATAAACTCACCCCTTAAAAGGTCAGCACTCATCATTCAATAGTGGAATTTCTCCAACACAAGACTGACTTTATGTGACTTTTTATGTTTATCAGATTTCATCCACCTCAAGATGAGTACTTTTTTGGATTTTTGTATTATCAGAATTCTTCTTAATGTCGATTGCTAACTTCTTGTACATCTTCATATAATTACTGAGAGTATAGTACTGGATTTGTTTTTAATTAGCTGACATGATGCATAGATTAAGTCCTTGTTAGCTCAACAGAATCTGCAAAGGATAATTTTCTTTGATGGTAAGGTCTGAACCTATGATGTGCTCATGTCATGTTTCTTATTACGGGGTTACAAAACACATGAAACAGAAACTGCTTTGTTTCCGAGGCCTACAAAACCTTGGAATAAGATGTAGTTGTTATTTTGCCTGCATACTAAGCAAACCAAATTGTTCTTTCTTTTAAATGTACCTCACTTTGAAGGACATTTTATTATTTTGCTACTGAAATATTCCATCTTCTTTAGTGAAAAGGCTTATTGCAAAGTCAAGGTTAAAATCTCTGAGGAAAACAAATCTCTGTCAAACAGTAATGAATTATAATGTTTCATTTCAAAACCTGTTGTAATTACAAAGATAATTATTTTTACCATACTGTATGCTCTCTGGTTAAACTTTAAAGTTACTAGCAACTGTTCTGTATTTTAAAATGCAAAATTCCATAATTCAGAAAATGAAGTCTGAGGGCTTTGCACAACTTTCATTTACTTCTGATTTTCACTGGCATTCCTAATTTTGACTGAGAAGTATGCATAGTCCCTCATAATATTTGTCATTTTGTGACATAAAGAATCAGAGCAAGGATAGTTAAATACCGCAAGACTTTAAAGTTTCAGAGTTCCTATTCTTCACAATATCCATTTCATCTTTTATATGAATAGTGTCAGTATTTAAAATGTATTCCTGGTTTTGGTCCATTTTCTCCCATTATTTATGGCTTTCTGTCTGATTACAGAGATTGGAACCTGAGACCTGTAGAGCTCTGTCACTAGGCAAGAGGGTTTCTTTTCAGGGGTAACCACAAACATACTCCTGATTGTAAGTGTTTTTTAATGACTTTCCTAAGAATGACATCTGTATATCAGCAGTTATGGGAATAAAGTTAATTAAGATGCTAATGAGAATGGACCACCAAGCTACATGCCAAGTGATATTTCTGCAGATGAGGCTGGGCTTTTAAGTGTGTCCCCTCCCACCCAATGTTTGTGCACACTGGGCAGACATGCATTATTGTTTGAAAGTTGAAGCCCCAATAGTCCTAATTAGTTCAGCTTAATATCCAATGAGTCTCATTTTAAAATTTTCAGGAATGATGTCTTTCACACCAATGTACAGCTCCCTCTGCTGTAGCCTGTGAGACATCATTTAAATACGCATTGCTACAAATATAAAGTCTCCCCTAATTGTTCAGCCTAGTAATTAGGCATGCAACCTTCAGTTTAGCCAAACTTACCTCACTGTAACCTTCAGGTCCAATACATCATAATGTATCCTTTCTAGCTCAGGAATGATTTCTCTATGAAGTTCCTCTACAGATGTCTTTTTTCTTCTGCAGGACCATTGGTACTGCCACCTGTCTATTTGACTGATTTATTTAACCATCCTAATAACAAGCACACTCAGGAAGCCAAACTAAATCATGCCTTATTATTTTTATGTCAGCAGTTTCTCCTGCATTTCAGTTTAGAAAATGCCACCATATGCAGGTCAGCTATTACGATTCTTGTGAGCAGAAGATGAGAGGCTGGAGTTTCTTTAGTCACATTGCTTAACTTTGGAGTATTTTTCTTTGACTTGTTCAAAGTAAAGAATTGTTTTGTGGTGACCTGGTTGTTCCTTACTCCAGCTGGTTGTGTTCTTTTGCTCTTGGTTTTGGTTGAAAGTTAGAGAACAACTTAAAAATAAATAAATAAATAAACAGGAAAACAGACACAGAGAAAAGTAGCATTAGCTCTGCCCTCCTCAGGATGGTTACTCAATCCATAGCAAAGCCACTGACACAAATATTCAACCTTTCACTGAACTCGGCTAGACTCCTTCTTCAACTTAAGTGTTCCATGACTGTTCTCAATATAAAAATACCCCTGTAGGAACACAGAACAGTAGGCATATTTTATTCAGTAACATACAAAAGTACAATTAACTTTTTTATCATTATACAACGATGGCCTTTTTACTGATGCCAAGCACTGATTCAGAACAGGATGTAATACATTTACTGATGTATAGACAGAAATCAAAAAATAATATTGATCTCAAGAGAGCATACAAAGGAGTGGAACAATACATATCAGTACATTAAATCAGAACTAACTTAATCAATAAACCATCATAGTGTAGATATGCAACCGGATTTCAGGAAAATACATCTTCTCAAGTGATGTACCGCAAGAGTCGGTTCTCTTTATTTATAAATGATATCATTACCTACAACTCTCATTCATGCTCAAATTTATTATAGTGATGAGATGTCCAACAATTTCTCAAAACTATTTTGACCACTTGGACAAAGACCAGAAACTGTTACCTCCTCAAAGTTTTCAGCAAAAGTCCATTTATTCAGTGACAAATATACTCATAGCAGCAAGGAGCAGCAAACAATCTTTCTTGTATAAAATAATAGATAGCAGTAGAATAATCTCTTAGTGCCTCGGCTGGAACAGCCTTAACTTCTCAAAACTGCCAACTCAAAGAGTGTTTTTAAAAACAAAAAACCAAAATAGATAACTAATAACAGCAAAAATGAATATAATGTTTAGTAGTCAATACTGTATGAGTTATGTCTGATTGCCAAGCAATCTATAGCATATTGCAAGCAAACTGTACAACGAAACAAACGATATAACACAACACGCTCTGTTACAGTATAAAACATCATGACTAAAGGATTGTTACAGAACCTGCTTATGGAATAATTCTGTTAACATTTTTCAATATCATGTAAACCAACAAAAGTATATTATGATTGCTCATGTTGTCATTGCACTGATACACATGTGAATAACAATTAGCTTTCTTAATTATTTTATTTTAAAAAACAGGTGAAATGCCAGCTTCACCATTAAACTATTAAATAATAAGTATTGCTAATGCATTCCATTCTACATTTATGTTCAAAATGAAAGTACTCTTACTGTACAGAAAGCCACTGTCTGCCATTAGTTTAAAAGAAAATAACTTTAGCCAAATAGAACCATTTCCCTTCCTTGAAAAAAGGAAAAACAGAATCAAAATTTCCCTTATTATACCAAATCTGTTAGACCGCACAGAGCAAGAACAGACCTGCACCTGCTTTTTAGACAAACAGCAAATCCATCCAACCCCAATGAATCCATCACAGGCATCATATCATTACCGAGTCCTGTTTTAAAAATACGTAGAAACAAAATACCCATATATAGGTGCATGCATATTTAAATTGTAATATGTCACTTGTAGTTTAGGATATGGTAATAAACTGCAGGTAGTACATCATTTGTCTAGGGGTAGTACTGTATGTAGGCGCGGGCAGTACTGTTATGCAAAAGTAGTAGTTATGCAGCATCATCAATGTACTTAAGTATAACTAGTAAACTAACAAGTTTGCATTTTTTCAGATGTAACTTGTTTTCTTTATTGGTAATTACAAATAGGCACCTGAGACTTATACATTATGATGCCTTATCAATGTTTAATTGTAATTGTATGTGTTTGGTTATGTTTAACTTTAAATGTATGTATGTATTGTTTGGGTATGCAACGCATGAATGTAGTTGCCCCAGTACCACAGTCATGACTGAAAAGGGTCTAAGGACCAACTCATCTACACAGTTGACAAAGATAAACAAATAAACAGAAATGAAATCATAGGGTGTCAGATGTGATGTATGCTGCAAAATCTAAGAGCATAATATGCTATTAAAAATGCATGTCAGTGACATGACCTTATGAACTTCAGTTCTTAAACCATGTAGCAGAAATTCTGGGCACTTCTAGCATCATAAACTAAATTAATGTCTAACTAAATGCTAGCATTTTAGAATGATAACTTGCCATTTTTTCAATGGTTGAAGAAGGGAATGAACTATAATTTTAAATAATCAAGAATAGATTAATTAATTACAATTAAGAGACTCACCTCTCTTAGCTACTCTCTCTCTCTCCTTTTTTTCTAAATATTTACAACTCTATTTTTTCTTAACACTCTTTTTCTTTAATTTGTAATTTATCTTTCCTTCCTCTTTGCCTCTATTCTGTTTTAGTATTCTTTTTGTACTTAAGCTGTTCTTCTTTCATACTATGCAGGTTTATCTTGCCTCTGGTATATGACTTTTAAACAGTCAAATGAATAAGCTTATTAATCCTTTCTTATTTGTACCTACACTGTTATCAACCATGTTTACCCTATAATTGTAACCATATATATTCTTGCACTCTGCATTGTACCTACACATGCAATAATGTTGATTCTTATTTTCATGTATTTTTAACTTGCTTTAGTTGTTCTATGTATGTCTCTCGTTTTATTACTTGAATACTAAGTCAACTTTACTCTATGTATTTACTGTGGAGCTTTTCTCCCTGGGTCTCCAGTGAAAAAAGGCTCTGTCCCAGCTGGACCAACCCGGTCAACAAATGTCAAATAAATAAATAATCTGACTGTATGGTACTCAGTGCCTTTGTAAGCACTGATTAATGAAGATATTTGTTAGTGTGAAAGTAGCTGCATTTCTTGAGAGTGGCATACTATATTTTTGATAGTTGACAGTAGCTAGTTCTGAACTATATTAGCTCTGTGAATCCAGCCTTCTGTTATAGGACTTGTAGCTTCTACCTAAAAGTATTAGCAAATTAGTTCGATATAAAGTGAGTTGCCATAACGCTTCCTACACAGCTTAAGCCACATTATTGGTATTTCTTCATTACTTTCATTTTTTTTCTCAAAACGTTTTTTTTTTTTTTTTTTTTTCAAATACATTTTAATGAATTCCATGGTATTTAAACATAACATCTTAAATAACTATTTACACTATTTCACACTGAGCTAATCAGAGGAAGTAGTAGGAAGGGCTCTGAGCTAACTAATCTGTGATATATAACATTAAGTACCCTTTTTTTTTGCTTATTTCTGAGTTATTTATATCACTTTTATTTTACTCACTGTGTGTGAGGTATTAAGTAGAATTTTCTACAATTGTTAAGCATCTGGCTGGGTTTGTTTGTTCTGAAATCCTGCTAGGAGTGTATCATATAACTTGTTTGCATTTAAAAGCATTCTCTAGAGTCTCCTTGATCCTTTATCTGTTTAAACATTTCTGCAGTTTTTTCTAACTAAGTAGCGTTGGTAGTGTAGCATTGTTCATATTCAGGCTTGTGTTTTGGGCCTAGTTGTTTGTTGGAGAGGTTGTGTGTCTGAGCACATGTTCCAGGCCATCATAGCTTAGCCAAGGCCAGTATAGCATTTCAGTGAGAGTGAATTATTTGTGGTTATTGGCTGACTGGGGTTGTCTGGACTACGCCTTGAGTAAGCACCTCATTGGCTCTTTCAAGCTTTTTTTAAGTTGTTTCAGGTTTAAACTTTATTACTTAAGAAGTTAACGTGTGGCTGTTTCTGCCATTTTACACTGAGATAATTGAAGGAAGTCAGAGGAAGGGCTCTGAGCTAACTAATATGTGATATATAACATTACGTATCCTGTTTTTTTGCTTATTTCTGAGTTATTTATAGCACTTTTATTTTACTCACTGTGTGTGAGGTATTAAGTAGAATTTTCTACAATTGTTAAGCATCTGGTTGGGTTTCTTTGTTCTGAAATCCTGCCAGGAGTGTATCATATAACTTGTTTGCATTTAAAACCATTCTCTAGAGTCTCCTTCATCCTTTATCTGTTTAAACAATTCTGCAGTTTTTTCTACCTAAGTAGTGCTGGTAGTGCACCATTGTTCATATTCAGGCTTGGATTTTGGGCCTAGTTGTTTCTTAGTAGAGGCTGTGTGTCTGAGCACATGTCCCAGGCCATCATAGCTTACACAAGGCCAGTATAGCATTTCAGTGAAAGTGAACTGTTTGTGGTCATTGGCTGACTGGGGTTGCCTGGACTACACCTTGGAGTAAGCACCTCATTGGTTCTTTCAAGCTTTTTTTGAAGATGTTTCAGGTATCAACTTTGTTACTTAAATAGGTAACTTATGACTGTTTCTGCCATTTCACACTGAGCTAATCAGAAGAAGTCGGAGGAAGGGCTCTGAGCTAATTAATCTGTGATATATAACATTAAGTATCCTGTTTTTTGCTTATGTCTGAGTTATTTATAGCGCTGTTATTTTACTCAGTGTGTGTGAGGTATTACGTCAAATTTTCTACAATTGTTAAGCATCTGGTTGGGTTTGTTTGTTCTGATTTTTGTTTTCAACCCTCCCTCCCTCTTGGTATCCTTTTTTTATACTTGGTGGCTTTGCAGCTGCCCGCCCCTACTGTAAATTTGTTCTGGGACACTCCTCCCAGTCTAGCGTCATTACCTCATTCTACCTATTCCAGGGAGAACATTTGAGAAGGCCAACCCAGTTAGCATCTGCTCCTCCTTTCCCCTTTGCAAAAAATTAAAAAAAAAAAATATATATATATATGTATATATATATATGTGTATAATATATATATATTTTTTTCCTAAGCTTGTTTCCTGCCTTTCCTATAAGTTTTCTAGTCCAGATACAGATTTGCCGTATCCAGGACTGTTTGTAAGCTTCTTAGCCCCCAAGCCTTTCTGTGTTGGAGGGAAGCTTTATAGCTTAATTTTGTTTCTTAGAAATAGCCACTTTTCTAGTTTCAACACTCAAATCTGTTTCTTTGAGCACATCACTTGTTCAGAACTCATTGTAAGCACTAAATAAGCTACAAATTACTACAGCACTCAACTTTCCCCACTTGTCTAGAGGAAAACAGTTTTTAGTACTTAATAAAAAAGCACCCATCCAGGCATGTCTAAGGGTCAGCTCCCGGTGTTTTCTCCTGTCTGCCTGATGTATATGGGCATCTTGGGGCAATTCAGCAATTGCCTCATGTCCACAGACAACCCTCTCCTCCTACCACCAAACACTACCACCTGTGAGAGATGCACTTATATAACCAAACTGTAAGCAAAGCATTCTTCACCCAAGACTGGACTAGACAGTGAAAAGGAGAAGGTAAACACTTGCACCACACCACACTCATCACATAGTCCCTCAAAACCTACACCACCAAAACACACACATCGAAACACAAAACACCTACCTACATTCTTGGAGGCTCTCAAAAAAAATCTACCCAAGCAACAGTGACCTCCGAATCAGAAACGCAAGCAATCTCCACCCCCCAACACATCCCAAATGACACACAGCCAACAAATTCAGTGTGCCACTCAACCACAGCCAATAAGGCATAACAACGTACCTAACACTCTAGTCATAGGTGACTCTATAGTCAGGCACACTAATGTTCCACTCACCAGGCTAAACTAGGAGAAAGTTACTGTCAGCTGCCTGTCAGGTGCCAGGATCCACCACATAATGCATGCACTCAGGTCACTCCACAGCAAGTACAAATATGACTATGTCATTGTCCATGTTGGTGGGAATGACCTGAGACGTACCTCCATGGATTACATGAAAAGAGACATGGAGGAGCTTTCTGATCTTGTAGCCCAGGTAGGTATGACCATAACCCTGAGTAGCATCCTGCCATCACCCATAATGATACCACAGTACAAGGACAAAATGATTTACTTCAACAATTGGCTAAGCTTCTGGTGTCATTCTAAGGGGATCCAGTATCTGTCTGCCTGGGATGACATGATCGACAAACGACAATGCTTTGCCATAGATGGCTTGCACCTGTCGCCCTTGGGATTCTGGATAGTGGCAAAGGCTCTTGCCACCCCATAGTGCCCTTTTTTAGGAAAGATTCAAATGACAAATTCACCACCATAAAAGGTACAAGCAAGCAAAATCTGAGGGTAATGCTACTTAATGCTAGAAGTCTAAACCTCAAAATGCACTCACTCGAGGCTCTCCTTAAAATGGAGAACATCGACATCTGTGCAGTGAGAGAGACCTGGTTCAAGGCTCCAAAGAGCACCCCTGTATTACCAGGTTATAATTCATACCACACCTTTCGGCCACCTAACCTGGACCGAAGCAATAAAGGTGTAGGCATGTCCATATTCATTAAGGATATCCAGGCTAGTTGCTCAGCATAATGCATCTGAGATTATTCAAGTGCCACTAAATGTGGGCAAGATCGTAATGCAAATTGTAGCTTGCTACAGATCCCCCACCATGCCTTAGAATTCCCACTCCTCATTTCTTGATACACTGGAAAATATTAGGGTACAACCTAACACCATAATAATGGGTGATTTCAACTACCTCACCATTAACTGGGAAAGGTACTCATGTACCAACTTTTGTGCTCAAAGTTTTCTGGAATTCATAAATTCCAATACCTTGGATCAACTTATCCACACCCCCACCAGGGGCAGCAATATCCTTGACCTGGTCATTACCAACAGGGGCAACTGGTGTTCCACACCAGTTGTCCTTGACCTGGTCATTACCAACAGGGGCAACTGGTGTTCCACACCAGAGGTCAATTCCTCATTGGTCAGATCCGACCACAAGCAAATCACCCTAGACATCCACATCCCACCCCCACCCTCATTAGGGAAACCACCATAAAAAATTTCTCTAAAGCCAACTTTACGCTTCTTAAAACAGAAGTGGCAAACTTCACAACACCCATGCTGACAGACAATAGAGATACGACTGCTGAATCCTATACAATTGCACTTTATAAGCACTTACATGAGTGCACGGATCGTGCAATCCCTAACAGAAACAAGATGCTATCCTCCAAAAAAAGGAAGCTAATCTGGTGGTCCACTCTATAAAAAAAAATTGTTGCAAAAAAGAGTAAAATCCCATGGTTGGAGGAACTCCGTGGTTAGCCTCAGTAAGAAGCTGAGATCTCTCAAAAAATCCTCCAAAGCTAGTTACGAAAACAAAATTGCCACTGATTCTAAAGACAACCACAAAGCATTCTATAGCTATGTCAAGAATCTCAATGGCGGGGGGCGTGGCCAAGGATGAACACAGGATAGCAGCAGATTTCTTCAGCTCCACCAACTTAACTGCACTGACAGGAAATAATTACTTTAAAAATCAACTAATGAAATAATTTTCTTTCTAAATACGTTTGGAATATCAGTTTCTTGAATAATATCTAAAAAAGAAAGAAAATTTCAATAATTTTCCTGTCAGAAATCATCTTGGAAATTTCTCTTTCATCACCTCTGTTCAAAATGAGTTCCAGTAAGGCAAATACTCAGGATACCAGCATCAAGAAAGAGCTTCAGTCTCTGATATCTACTATTCAGCAACTTACTACCAAAATGGACAAACTGGATACTAAAATTGATAACTTCATAGAAAAAACTACAAAACAAATGGATTTGTTACATCAAGACTTGCAACAACAGAAGGCTCAGATTACAGGCATAGAAGAGACTGTTAATGATATGGAGAACAGAATCCAGGAAGAAGAAATTAACATTGAGTTTTTGCTGAAGCAGAACACACAACTACAATCCAAACTTGATGACCTGGAAAATAGATCTAGACGCAATACTATTAGGATTTTTGGACTGCCAGAAAATATAGAAGGTAACAACATTACTTCCTTTTTAAATACTTGGCTTCCCAAAACTTTAGACTTGTCAGAAGCATTTTCTTTTGGTATTGAAAGAGCCCATAGGTCCTTATCTAATTTTAACTCTAACAAAAAGTATCCTAGATCAGTTATAGTAAGATTTTTATCATCTTATGACAAGGAGATGGTATTAAAATCTGCATGGGCTAAAGCACCTATTAAAATTAATGAGGCAACTGTGCGTTTTGACAATGACTATTCTTCCTTGGTAATAACTATAAGAAAAGTTTTTTTGCCATTAATAAGAGAGCTTAAGAAAGCACAGTTCAAAACCTACCTTTTGTTTCCTGCCAAACTAAAAATCTTTTTACCTGATGGCCCTAGAATTTTTGAAGACTTGGACTCTGCTTTGCTGTATATTAAAAAAAAATAAGATATTGGACAAAATAGAAGATATGGAATGGGCTAGTCCTTCGTTAAAGAGGATGGCAACAGGAACTTCTTGGAAGACTTCAGAGAAGCAAAAAAGACTAAAAAACAAATGACATGTTCTATGTTTTTTTTTTTTTCTCTCTCTCCTTCTTTCTTAATCTCTTCAAATACAGTTACTGCATCTCCAGAAAGCCACAAATATTCTAAAGATTTATTCAAAGTTATTTTTCTGTGTGCAAAGAACTGTTTTTGTTTCATAAATAGCCAAACTCTCTGAGGAACAAATAACAAGCTATCAATGAAATTGTTTCTCTTTGTGGTAAAGAGACCTAAGGTTAGTAATTTGATACATTTTCTTTCTCTTCTTGTTTTAAATAATGGCATTCTTTTTAAACTATGCATTTAGTGAGGGGTGGGGGAGGGCAAGGAGAGAAGTATAATGAAAAATATGGAAAAAGTGAAATAATAACTTATTAGTTTTTTTAAAAAAAACTATATACGCTGTTTAAACACTGTTGCTAAATATTATACCATGACTTTATTGCTTATACATGATTACAAATAATATGTCATGATTTAATTGCAAAAAATTAGAACTAAAATAGTTGTAAATAATATGTTTCATGTTTAACTTTATTAATATAAACAGCAAGTAATATTTCATTGTAGATACTCTTTGTAGCTTCCTTTTTTTCTTTCTTCTCTCTCTCTCTCTTTCTTTTCTACTCTCTTCCTTTTATTTTCTCTCTCTCTCTTTTTCTCTCATATAAGTACATTTATATGCTTCTGATAATACTGATACATGTATATAATAAGATTTGTATGAGAAAATGAAATGGGGCATATAAAAATAAGTTGTATAATATGTTGAATAACTGTAGGCTTGGTTTCAATGTCATAGAGACTGTAATGACTTGTAAAATACTTCGCGAAGGTTTTGCACTGTTTAGTTTCATTTGTATTGCTAAATGAATGTCAGTCACTTGTATTTACTAAAATTCCCGCCAGAATGTTAAGGGAGACAATTTGGGATGTGGGTTACCTCGTGAATAGTGTCCTCGAGTTGTTTTAAAAGCTTCAACACTCAGAATACACACAGAGAAGCTGAATGCAGTCATTTTGAACTTTGACCCCTGATTTCACACTGACACATCGCAGATTCAAGAAGAACACTGTTCCAGGAAGTAGAACTGCTATAAATGTGACTTTGTGATGAAAAACGAACTCTATGACATCTAAATGTGAGTTATTCTTTACAACAACTTACTTATTTAAGATGTAATTTATAAAATATGAAAGTTATAATGATTTTAAGTGATTCAGTATGCCATAGTAAGCAAGTGAGATATTTTAGAAGACATAGAAGGTAAAACATATATACATATGTTTTTGAAAGCTTACATGACTGCAACATATTAATGTATATAAATACTTATGCTTTAAACATATATAATGTTATAAATCATTTGACTTATCTGATTGACAAGCACAAGTATCATTATGATTTTATCTTAGAAGAAACTGTCATGTGACATATTTTAAAGCAGCAGTTCAGATATATAAAATACAGATGTCTTTCTTCACAATGATTTATGTATAACTAGGAATTTACATTGCTGTGCAGTATGATTTGTAAACATATGTATGAGTATAAATATTTTATTTAACTGGCAATAATAAGTATGAGAAGAAAGCTTTGGTGCAAGTAATTTAAAGTTTTTAAAACTGTTAACTGCATTTCTATGACAGAAAATAGGAATACCCTAATATATGTAATGTCTGAACCATAATAGCCTAAGTTATTGAATCCAAATGAACATAAGAACTTATTTTTACAGACTTTTAATAAATTAATATATAGATATGCCCCCTTTTTTTTTTTTTTTTTTTTTTCTGTCTCTCTCTCTCTCTTCTCGGTTCCCATTATCAAGTTTATTAGAATGCTATTTTGATTATGAATGTATTATACAAAATAGATGTACATAGTAATATGAACTGTTTCTAAATGTTCTTATTTGTTTATATGAAGCTGATTTATAAATTGTTTAGCTTTGTCTTACTAGATAATCTAATTAAATGAGGTTAACTTTAGTTAATAATAATTAGTATTAAATTGATATGGTGGCAGCTGAGGTACTGCTGCTTAGGATAGAGGGATAACTTGAGTGGTATGTGCTACTCAAAGTTGGAGTTTTTAACTCCAGGCTGAGTGCAATGTTTAATCCTAATATTATTTTCATCTGTTTATTGCTGTTTGTATATAGTTCTGACATCCACAACACATTTTATAAACTCATTGTCACTACAAGTAAAAATGAAGCTTATACAAAATCACACACGATTTTCAATAAATACAGCTATATTTAATGGTACACCTAAAGGAGGAGGAGGTATAATATCACTTATTTTGTTAATTGTTATTCTGATTATAAGTTTTATATGTTTAAAAAAGCCAAATGATTTCTCTAAAAGGAATTTCTTTAAACATTAATGGACTGAATAACCCATGTAAAAGGGCAAGTTTAATGAGATACATTAATTTACATAGGGCCAACTTAGTATTTCTTCAAGAAACACATCTCTTGAAAAAGGATATTGATAAATTAGCCACTAATAAATATACAGTCTTGGTTAGTTCAGAACACACTCAGAAAAAAAGAGGAGTGGCTATTTTATGGAATAAAAGTATGCCCATACCTAAAACTATTAAGTCTTATGAAGATGATAAAGGAATGCTTTGTATGGTTACAATACAGATTAATGGAAAGACATATACATTAATCAATGTATATTGGATACCAGGAATTGGCATTAATACAGTGAAACACCATCTCAATAAGATCATATCATTTTCTATAGGAGATATTATTTTAGCAGGTGACTTTAATTGTATTCTACATGAAAAAGATACTACTACTATAGGAAAAAGGAAAATTACATCTAATGCAAAACATTTAAAGGATTTTGTTAATTTATATCATTTGAATGATATTAATAATCAGATAGATTCAAAATCATTACCATACACTTTTTTTTCTAACAAATATAAAACTTATTCAAAAATAGATAGAGTCTTTATTTCTAACCAGATGGTAACAGACTTAATTAATTCTAAAATCATTTTGTGTCCTATATCAGATCATAATTCAATTGTCTTTGAGTTTATGATAAAAGTACTTACAATGTTCAGATCAAAAGGATACCAGCATACTTAACTCAACTAAAAGACTATAAAGATTATATACTTTCAGAAGTGCAACATTTTTTAGAATTAAACAATACACCTGAAGTCTCCATTGTTTATGTTTGGGATGCTTTAAAATCATACTTATATGGACAAAGTATCAGATGGTATAATAATAAAAGGAAATCTTGGGACAAGGAATTACTAGATATTCAAAGCAAATTAGACTCATATAAACATAATAATAAAGAAAATATTATGGACAAAAAGTTATTGAAGAAATAAATAAATTAAATGAGAAATACAAAGAAATTTTAACTCATAAAGTTAAAATAACATTAGAGAAATATAAGTTTTTGTCTTACTCAATAAGTCCCAAATACTTACATAGACTTAAAAATAAAACAAAAAGGTTGAATAAGCAAAATCATATCAAAGAAATTTTCTCTCCAAGGAAAAAGAAGAATGTTTCTAGTTTACCAGAAATATTAGATGAATTTAGAAATCACTTTCACAAAATTAATCATAATAACATTAACATGGAGCCTAAAGATAAAATAAAGACATTTATAACTACAAACATGAACAAAAAACTTAATAAACAACAGACTAAACTATTGGATAAAAATATTTCATATACAGAGGTTATTACACAAATAAACAAACTTAAATCAAACAAAGCACCAGGTAATGATGGTATTATACCAGAGATCTAAAAGTTCTTCCCAAAAGTACATACTCATTAATACATAAGGTTTTTATTTTGGCCCAAAATGAGTTAACAACTCCCCCATCTTGGCAATACACATTTATTTTGCCAATTTTAAAACCCAATAAAGACCTAACCAGATGCACTTCATATAGACCTATTTCATTACTTAATGTTGACTATAAAATGTTTATGAGTATTTTTGCTGATAGATTAAAGACAATCATCCCAGGCATTATAGATATAGACCAGACAGGCTTTACTGTAAATAGAAATACTTTTGATAATATAAGGAGAACTTTAACGTTAATTGATTTTGCAAATAGGAAAAAGAAAGATTTAACACTTATTAGTCTCAATATAAGTTCAGCATTTGATTCAGTAAGTTGGGACTACTTGTTTATCTTACTGAAGTGCACAAACTTCTCAGATGCATTTGTAAATCTAATTAAACATCTATATAAAGGAGCATTGGCTTACATTAAGATAGGAACATATGTCTCACAAAAAATACCCATTTAAAAGGTACAAAACAAGGGTGTCCACTCTCTCCACTATTATTTACTTTAATAATGGAGCCTTGGGCTAATTTGATCAGAAACAGTACTGATATAGAAGGATTTGATATAGATGAAAATACAATATCTAAAATTCAACTTTTTGCAGATGATGTTCTAATTACATCAGCAGGATCTAACTCTTCTATGCAGTCCTTATTTGATAAAATGATGGATTTTAAAAATATCTCTGGTTTAATATTCAATGAAGAAAAAACTAAAATATTACCAATATACACACGAAAAAATGTTCTCATTAGTGATTTTAGCAAATATATACCCAACTCAGGTCAGATAACATACTTAGGTATAATATTAACTAAAAATATCAAATCTATTATACATAATAATTATAGTACCTATCTTCTTAATATACAAAATCTTTACAATAGCTGGAACAATATGTTTTTTACCATGGAAGAGAGACTCACAATTATTAAAATGATAATATTCCCTAAGATATTATACTTAATACAATCAATAATACTCCCACCTACAAAAATAATTATTAAGAAATTGAATTTATTAAGGTTAAATTTCTTATGGGCACCTAATAGACCTAGGATTGCATTAAAGAAACATACTAATAGCTGGTCTCAAGGGGGCATTTCATTTCCAGACTTTAATTTATATACTATCTCTTCTATTATAAAAGTTATTACTTTGTTAATAGATCAGTCATATGTTGCAAGATGGAAAGATTACTGGGAACTAATTAGTATTCACTTCAAGAAAATCTCTTTAACACATAAAAATATTATTGTAAATAACCCCATGTTATGGTTACTAAAAGAATTTTGTACTTCACCCATTTCACCAAAATATATAGTTAGTTACCCATTTAACATTATTATCAGTTATCGTAATTTTATATTCATGCATCCTAAGTATAAGGAATGGAATTTTATTCCCTATAATGTATACACAAGGTATGCTTTTGTCAACCACTTCTGAAAGAACTCTTTTAGTCACAGAGAATGATCTAAAGTATTGGTATCAGTTGCTGTCTGATAATAAAGTAAAAAATTTAGACTTTTTAAAGCAAGAATTTGATTTGAGAGAAACTTCTTGGTTAGAAGTTCAGACCTTTAGACAACATCTTATTAATAAAATTGATTTAATGTCTTTAACAGTTAAAGAATCTGTTCCAATACTGATTGATTACTTGATATTAAATTTACAACATAGAGTTTCTGATAAAGGTAAGCTCTCATACATACATAAAATTATCAGAGAAGAAACTCATTACAGTGCAGATACCTATTGGAATTATTTCATTTCCATTAATGGTGAATCACCAAAACAACAAGATAAACAATATATATTGGAATCTGCTTATAAAACTACTTCTTCCATTAATTGGAGACTTTTACTTGGAAATTTTACATAGATCCTTCTATACACCTTTAATGATGAATAAAATAAATAATAAAGACAACTTATGTAAAAGATGTAATGTAGAAATTAATGCTGATTGGGCACATATGTTTTATGACTGTATAAAATTGAAGGAATATTGGAAGTTAATCAATGATTTTTTGCAGGCCCTTTTCACAGATAATTTCATTGTTTCTAAATCACTTATATTATTTAACACACCTGTTACTAAAAATGTTAAAAAAGTTAAGCTTCCCTTATTATGGTCTATTCTAGCAGTGGCTAGAAAAATAATAACCAGAAATTGGATTTCAGATACCCCTCCTTCATTTAATGAATTTAAAAATGTTATGACTGAAGTGTGTCATATGGAATTGATGACAATAAAATCAAGAACTACTAGAAAAACATCTTATTATATTATATGGGATACTTTACAAAACCTGTTAAAAAAATCTTAGTTTCAATAGCATGACATTATAGTTTAATCAATTGATTTGATTTGTAGTGGATGTCTTTGTAAATACTTTGGTTATTTTATTGAATGTTATAACTATTTCTATTTTAATTACTTGTATAAAATTGTTATGATATTTATTTTGTATGTTAAAAACAATAAACTTGTTTTAAAAAAAAAAAGAATCTCAATGGCAACACTCAGATCTGCTCTGAGTTACAGCACAATGGCACTAAATATACAGAACCAACTGATACTGCCAACATCCTGGCAGATAGGTTCAGTGCTAACTTCACCCCTTTCTCATCCCTTAAATGGACCATCTCTATACCGGAAGAATGCAAAGTACTTGTAATCATGGCTGCACAGGTAAAAAAATACTCTCTCCAAAGCCAAGAACATAGCATCCATGGGACCTGACAACATCCCAGGCTGCATTCTACAAGAACTACAGAACGAACTGGCACCCCAACTAAGTACCTTGTTCAATCATAGCCTCACCTCAGGCTTTGTGCCCACTGAATGGCGCACAGCAATGGTTATCCAACTACACAAAGGGGTAGCCACCACAGACCCCAGGGAACTACCGCCCCATTAGCCTGACAAGCCTGATCTGTAAGGCTATGGAGAGTATCATCATTGAACTTATAAACAATGACATTTGTAATCTTCAAACTCTGGACCCTACCCAGTTCGGGTTTGTAAAAGGCAGATCATGTCTCCTAAACCTGATAGACTTCTTTGAAGTGGTCACCAAAGCCATAGATGAGGGTAAGGTGGTACACACAGCCTATCTAAATCTTGCCAAGGCTTTCAACACCATCCACCACTCTGGAATTATAGACAAACTCACTAAACTAGCTATAAATCCCTATGTCACAAGATGGGTTGCCAACTGGCTCACTGACAGAAGTCACACTGTGAAAGTAAAAGACTCTAAATCCAACTTCAGACCAGTGACAAGTGGAGTACCACCGGGTTTAGCCCTGAATCCTCTCCTGTTTGGTATCTACTTCTCTGAAGTACAGGCTAACACAGAAGGTCTTTGGCTAACAAAGTTCGCAGATGACTGAGAACTAGGAGTCATAATCAAAACTCCTAATGATGTGGACATCCTACAAAAGGGCCTCACTGAGACAGATGTCTGGTGTCAAAGCCATGGCCTCATGCTCAATGCCAAAAAGTGCATTGTCATCCCTTTTGGTAAAAACTCTGTACCCATGAACTACCACATAGGCGGTAGTCTAATTAACACCGAAAGTGTGATACGAGACCTTGGGACACAGGTGGACAGTATTCTCTACTTTGATAATCACATCACCACAGTAGTCAGGAAATCCTTCTACGTGGCACACCTCATCAGAAAAGGTTTCTCATCCAGGAAAAAGAGATCATTGTTCGCCTCTACTCATCTTTCATTAGACCCATTATAGAGTACAATGCACGTTTTGGTATGTACCTCACAAGCCATCTACAACAACTGGAAAGGCCACAGAAATACCTCACAAAAAGGATTACCGGCCTCAAACAAATGCCCTACGCAGACTGTCTGAAAAAAAAAACAGCTTTATTCTGTTGCATATCATCTACTCAGAGGTGATCTCTGCCTAACATACAAAGCTATGTCAAACACAGAGCTGTTGGACATGCTCTACATAAGGAAATCCCAAACCCTCCGAGCTACACGCTCTAGGGACCTAAACCTTGTCACCACAATAAACAGAACATGCTGGAGGGATAGATTATTGTCCCAGAGACTTCCCATACTCTGGAACAAACTACTTATCTATATCAAACAAAGCTCCTCATTAGCACTCTTCAAGAAAAATCTTGATGATTGGATGGGAGATAGGAAATTCACCACGGGGATCACTTCTGTGGCTCTGCTTGACAGGGGCACAGGAAAATCATTTTCTTGGGTGGCAAAAGCAAGGGTACCATTTGGCTAGGCTTATATTGGCCCTAGAGACAAAAGCCTAATACGTACCTATGAACCTATGAACTACTTATATTAGCCTGACACTATAACAGATCTTAATGTATACAGTTACTTTATAAGTATGTCCATTTCATTATCAGAGTGGCTGATCAATTATTGCATAATGTCAATCAATGATAAGACTTTTCCACAAGGGTTGTTGATAAATGGCTATGGATAAATTCTTAGTTCTTTAATTTTAATTTCCAATAATGCTGTGGTCTTAAGTAGGCTGTAGAAATATTCCAAAGATGGTATTGTGTTTGTATTCCATCTTCTTGTTATAACCTCCTTGAAATTGCAAGTATAGTCCATACTAGATACATGTTTGACCTACTTAAATGAGGACCTTCAATTCAAATTTAATAATACAAGAGCTTTAGTTAAATAAAATGATTCATTAAATTAAGAAAGTAGAACGTCATTAATACCATTCAAAAATGGCTTAATTTTAACACAATCAAGGAAAATGTGGTTCCAGTCTACACTGTGTACTTGCTGACTTCTCCAACATATTCCTTTTATGAAAGAACTAATTTTACTGATTCTATCTGGGGTTAAGAATGCTCTGTGCAATAATTTCCAATTAAAATTTTCCAGTATTGTGTAAAGGATGTATATTTTATCGATAATAAGATATTTGTTTTAATATCTTCAGTTAACTGTATTGAGTGTCCTTCTGTTATATATTTCCAATATGAGGTTTTGGGTGTTGTTTTATAGTTTATCAATATTTTGTAAAATTTTGAAATACTGTTTCCCATGTCAAAGTCATTATATATCATTTCATATATGTATTTCATAAATTTAGGTATTTCTTTAAATGAAGAATTGTTAATTATTCTACTTAAATCTTGCGAATATAACAAAATACTCTGTAAAGTTAGCCAGTCCTGTTGTGGAATTTTGTTTATTGTTTTTATTACTTGCATATCTAAAACTTTTAGTACTTTGATACAGTGAAGCCACCAAACAAATCCTTTCTATTCCTAGGAATTAATAATTTCTCTATATATTTTATGTGGAAAGATCTTTGTGACTATAAATGGTGTTAAAAGATCAAACCAGATTTTTAAATCTATATTTGCATTAAAAGTTTTCCTAAATGAGTCAATGCAATAATTAATCATATGAGTTTTAGTGGGTTTAATTATGTTATATTGCATATTAATACATATGTGCCATGGCAAATTGTTTTTATCTGTTATTTGAATTTTTTTGTAAATCAATTAATTTATTGATATTACAGTTAATAATTCTTTCCAATTTGCAGAGTATTTTGCACTTACCCAATCTGAGATTGTTTTAGATATTGATGCTTTCATATATGTTTCTATATCAGGGAAGTTTAATACTCCTTGTTTCCATGGTCTAATATGATGTATTAAAGCTATTCTGTTTTTTTTTTTTTTTGGGAAACCATAAACATTTTATTAGACATTAATTTATTTCTTTAAGCATATTCCTTTCTGGCAATAACTGTATTTCCAAGGCTACATATGGGATCTTGGGCAGTAAAACCATTTGTATTAGCTGTAGTCTATCTTCACATGTTAATATTATTTTGTTCCATTTCTCCACACAGATTTTAATTGTATTGATGATATTTCTGTAGTTTTTTGCGACTAATTTATTATTATCCTTGCATAACTCAGTTCCTAGATATTTTAAGGTAGATTCTTGTTTCCCTATGACGTGATCCCCCTTAGTCTGCAGTTCTTTTTTTTTTTTTATTTAAAAATAAAAATTTTGATTTTGCTTTATTGAAATGGAGTCCTGAAGTCATGTGAAATTTGTCAATTAATATATCTAATTCTTCTAATGTCTCTTTTGTATTAATGATAGTAATATGTCATCAGCAAATAGCATTACTTTAGAATTGTATTGTTCATAAACATCTATTCCTTTGATTTTTATATTATTATGATCTGAATCTGCCAATATTTCAATAGCCAGAGCAAACAGGAATAGGTGGCATGGGAAATCCTTGTTTAGTGCCTTTTGTTATATGTAAAGATTCAGAGGTAAAAGGACATAACTTGACATATGCTGAAGTGTATATATATATATATATATATATATATATATATATATATATATATATATATATATATATATATATATATATATTTTATATATATATATATATATATTCTTTAGGAGATGAACAAAGGTTGCAGGAAATTCAAATAGCATTAGGAATTTGAATAAATAGTTCCAATTTAGGGAATGAAATGCTTTCTCTATATCTAAGCCAATTATGAGTGTTCCTTCATTTTCTTTATTAACATAAGCTATAAGAGAACTTATCATTTTAGTATTGCCATGTGTGTGTCTATGATATATAAATCTAGTCTGATTATTATTTGTTGGTTTGGATAGTGGTATTTTCATTTGTTAGTTAATATTGTCATAAGTATCATATAGTCATCATTTAATAATGATATAGGTGTATATGAGGTACAGAGGTTTGGGGATTTGTTTTCCTTTATGATTGGTGTGATTAAGAAATATCTCCAAGAGGGTGGTATTAATGCTTGTGACTGAATTTCTAATAGAGTTTTATGGAAGAGGGATGAAGGAAAAAGTTTATATATTTCCATAATTATGTCATATATACCTGGAGCTTTATTTTTTTACCCTTTTTTATTGCATCTGTAATTTCTTTGCAGGATATGGGTGCTTGCAGATCTAGTTTAAATTTTTCTGTTATTTTTTTATATTAGAACATTTTTCATCTTTATTTACTTGATCGATATGTATATTTTCTTTTTTTAAATGTTCCGTATAGTGATTTCTATAGGCATCAAGAATGTCACCTATATCTGAGACATTTTTCCCTTTCTTTTCATGGAAGATACTTTTAATGTTATAGCTTTTGATTGTATTTTTATTATTGTAGATAAATTATGTAGATATTTGGGAGAAGTGGCCAAGGTATTAATTTTTAGTTTTTCTAAAGCTAAACTAATTGTATGTGTTAGAATTTTGTTGTATTTATTGTTTAATATTTCTACTTTCTTTTTCATCTCTAACTGATTTTGATTTTTTTCAGCTTTTACTGACAAAATGTTAGATTATAGATGTAATAATTCAGAATCTCATTCTCTGATTTTTTTTTTATACCAGGTTAGGTTTTACCATATATGTAAGATTTTAATGAGTCCCATATACAGTTAAAATCTCCTCCTAATATTAAGGTGCCTTTATAATTGATTTTTTTCAGCTTTTACTGACAAAATGTCAGGGTGGGTGCCTGGGTGACTCCTTTACCAAAAGCACCCCCCCACCAATCTTCCATCGCGTGGCTCCCAGGTTCTTGGCGTCGGCTCCGTTGAATCCTGCTATTGTGCGAATGCACAACCTAATACCCTGCACCAGCTCTAACTGAAAAAGTGACTTTAAGGGCACCCCCCCCCACCAATCTTCCATCGCGTGGCTCCCAGGTTCTTGGCGTTGGCTCCGTTGAATCCTGCTATTGTGCAAATGCACAACCTAATACCCTGCACCAGCTCTAACTGAAAAAGTGACTAAGGGTAAAAGACATACCTATATTTAAGTTTTACCTAGTTAGGTAGTGCTCTGTAGCCAGGATACCATCTGTACCTTTCAGGCTCTTGAGATTAGAAGGTCATATTATTCATCTGGAATCCATACTCTACCCAGCTGCCTCTAAGGCCCTGCAACCTCCAGGCAGGTTTTCTGACGTCAGGGAGTTTTCATAGTCCCTGCCAGATTCCACCATTTTTTCTTACTACAATATTTGCTGGCATCGCTCGATCCTCCTGCCTGGGTGACTCCTTTACCAAAGGCACCCCCCCCACCAATCTTCCATTGCGTGGCTCCCAGGTTCTTGGCATCGGCTCCATTGAATCCTGCTATTGTGCGAATGCACAACCTAATATCCTGCACCAGCTCTAACTGAAAAAGTGACTTTAAGGGTAAAAGACATACTTATATTTAAGTTTTACCTAGTTAGGCAGTGCTCTGTAGCCAGGATACCATCTGTACCTTTCAGGCTCTTGAGATTAGAAGGTCATTATTCATCTGGAATCCATACTCTACCCAGCTGCCTCTAAGGCCCTGCAACCTCCAGGCAGGTTTTCTGACGTCAGGGAGTTTTCAAAGTCCCCACCAGATTCCGCCATTTTTTCTTACTACAATATTTGCTGGCATCGCTCGGTCCTCCTGCCTGGGTGACTCCTTTACCAAAGGTATACACTGACTTGTTATAATTTGTTTAAACTACTTCATATCATTGTGTTGTCACAATTATCGCTTCTCTGCAAGAACGATAATCTCAACTTAAGTGCTCATAAGTAGCCATTCTAACTAGCACCTCATGTTTAAACAACGTTAATATCTGTAAAACTGTGTATCTCTAGGCAATTTGCCTTGTTCTAAACCTTATTTCACCACTGAGCGTGTATTAAATGTACTTGCTGTAATCCAGTAAAACCTGATGCGTACATGTATTTAAAACGTAGCTGACGCTCTTTATTTAAAATAACGCTCAGCCTAGCAAAGTTGAATAGAACTACTGTTCACAGTAATGTTTGTGTACCTTGGTTTACAACTGTTCTAAGGTCTGTTTAATTTCTCTCTGTAAGTCCGTGTCCTGAGCAATCGCAAGGTAGCCAAATCTAACAACTGTATCTGTTACATGCCAAAGTTGACTTATACTGTTGATTAATCGGATGCTTTGTCTCCCTTTTACTGCTGTTAAAAGTCTGCCTTTTTTGTACATAAGTGAGTGACGAGCTATTCGCAATTTAGACATTGCTCAAGACTATAATAGTGGTTGTATTGTACTGCAGCACATTGACCAACCTACCGATACCAGAGGTTGTAGCTAGCATATGTTTTCTTTAGCGTAACCAGGCTGTTAACATCACTGTACTTGTCTATTTTACTTCCTGTGTCTGCTAGTAAGTAAGTGAAATTTGCTTGGTGCGTAGCACTGTTGATTTTTTTATGCCTCACTCCCACTGCTTTACACTACATAGCTCATACTACTGTAATTACCTATAAATTGTTTGTACTGTCTAACCTCAAGCATTTGTATTCTATCGTGTCTTTAAATGTGATTATCTCCTCTATCTTATCCTAGGCACCCCCCCCACCAATCTTCCATCGCGTGGCTCCCAGGTTCTTGGCGTCGGCTTCGTTGAATCCTGCTATTGCGCGAATGCACAACCTAATACCCTGCACCAGCTCTAACTGAAAAAGTGACTTTAAGGGTAAAAGACATACCTATATTTAAGTTTTACCTAGTTAGGTAGTGCTCTGTAGCCAGGATACCATCTGTACCTTTCAGGCTCTTGAGATTAGGTCATATTATTCATCTGGAATCCATACTCTACCCAGCTGCCTCTAAGGCCCTGCAACCTCCAGGCAGGTGTATTTCCCCGCTCCGCTCGGGCTCACTCCGCTCCCCACCCTGCCCCCATATCCCACCCGCCCCCACTACCTCTAAATTTATAGAGATATCAAGCCCATCCCACCCTCCTCCCCTCCATTCGCGACTGATCTCTGATTAACAACTCCCCCTTCCTTATTAATTAGCCACTCCCTCTAAATTCAGTAAGCCCTGCTAATCCCCCCTCCCCATCAACTACCGCCTACTCTCTATCATGGTAAAAACCATGTATTCCATCACCCCTTCACTATCACTACTTCTTCTTATCCCTTACCTTTTAGGTTCATAGGTTCATACTAGGCTATCTGCCCAAGGGCATTTATAAGCCTAGCCCATAGTTATGTGGCTTTCGCCACCCCTTTAGTTTGAATAAAAACTATGCCTATCATTTTGCTGTGCCTCTGTCAAGCAGTGACGCTGAAGTAATCCCTGGGGTATATCTGCAATCTCCCATCCATTGGTCAAGATTCCTCTTGAACAAGACCAGAGAGGTGCTCTGCCTCACATGTACCGGGATTTTGTTCCACAGCATAGGGAGTCTCTGGGTGATGAATCTGTCCCTCCAGCACGTTCTATTTATAACCGTGTCAAGGTTTAAGTCTCGCCCTTGTGGTTCTGAGGGATCTAGATTTTTTGAGGTGAAGCATATTCATCAAATCTGGGTTTGACATGGCCTTATATGTCAGGCACAGGTCACCTCTGAGCAAGCGGTATGAGACTGAATAGAGCTGGAGTTCTTTCAGTCGGGCAGCATAAGACATATTTTTGAGACCCTTTATCCTTTTGGTGAGGAACTTTTGGGGCCTTTCAAGCTGCAGCAGGTGTCTGGTCAGATACATTCGAACGGGCATTGTACTCAATCATAGGTCTAATAAGTGATGAGTACAGGGGACGATGACCTCCCTTGATCTAGATGTGAATCCCTTCATGATCAGGTGGGTGATATAGAAGGTTTTCCTAACTACTTTAGCAACATGAGTGTCAAACGAAGGCTACTGTCAACCTGGGTCCCCAGATCTCTGATGACTTTTTCTGTGCTCAGTGGATTGCCACCTATATGGTAGCTAGGGTAGCCTTGTTTTTCCCAAAGGGTATGACTATGCATTTTGGCGTTTAACTTCAGGCCATGGCTCTGGCACCAGTTATCCATTTCTGTGAGGCCCTTCTGGAGGATATCTGTGTCAGATGTGTTTTCGACTATGGCCAGTTTGCAGTCATCTGCAAACTTTGTCAGCCATAACCCTCCTGTGTTTGCTTGTACTTCAGAAAAGTAGATGCCGAACAAGAGTGGACCCAGGACTGAGCCCTGTGGGACACCACTTGTGACAGGCTTTGAGTCTGACATGGCTCCAGCAACTCTGACCCTGTGGGTTCTGTCACTTAGCCAGTTTGCAACCCATCTTGTGATGTATGGGTTTACATTCAAGCTGATGAGTTTTTCGATGATACCTGAGTGGGGTATTGTGTCGAAGGCCTTTGCCAGGTCGAGGTAGGCTGTATGGACTGCATTTCCCTCATCACGCTATGAAACCAAACACTAACAGGAATTCCTCTTCCCAAGGCCCATACTACCATATACACACACCCTCCATCTAACCTTATAGTTCCTTCTCCTCACCCAGAAAAAACTCTAACCTTTAATAATACGCTTCTAACCCTCCACTACCCCAGACCAACCTATAATAAATCTAACCTCAAAATACTATATAAACTTCAAAGGCTCTTAGATAACCTTAAACAATGTATTACTCAACATGGAGACATCCACCCGAATCCAGGCCCTGCCTCTCATCTAGACCCTGCCACCTCAACACTACCCCATACTCCTAATACCTCCCTCCTCATTCTTTACCTCAACCTAAGAAGTATAAACAATAAAGTACACAGCTTACATGCTATGATAGCCACATATTCCCCGGACATCATGTGTCTTTCAGAAACATGGCTCAAACCTGCCACAAAGGACGAAGAAATTCTTCCACCTGGCTATAATATCCTAAGGAACGATCGAATAACCAAAAAGGGTGGGGGAGTAGCTGTAATGTTTAAAAACAGACTTAACATAATTAGAAACACTTTGCACCCCCCCCCCCCCAGGTCTCTAATACAGAACTCATTCCAATAAAGATTGGCCTAAACTCCCAAAAATGTATCAATCTTGTAGTTATCTATATCCTACCAGGGAGAAACCTTGAAAACCTTGAACAAACTCTAAGTTGGTTAGCCGCATACTACCCCCAAGAAAACTAGGAGACTTCAATATTGACTGGTCCCACTGCTCCGCAAAGGCTAATCCCCACCGTATCAATCTTTACGGCTTCTCCCAAAATATCACAACTCCTACCAGAATTGGTAATGCACAGCAAAAGGAGAGTACGATTGACTGGATTCTCACTAATAAAGATGCTAATAATTACACCACCGGTACCCTCCCCAACAGCCTTAGCGACCACCTTGTCACTTATATTATAAAGCACAAACTCTGTTCTTCATACCCACCCCTATATAAACTTATTAGAAACAAGAAAAAGTTCAACCTAGAACTATTTCTAGCGGAACTAAAATCCTCTAATTGGTCTACCCTTACTACTCTTCCCCTAGCCGAGAGTGTCTCATACTTCAATGACACTTTCCTAAATATTCTCAACTCCCATGCCCCAAATCGTCTTGTTAGAACCAAAGACCGTATAGCTCCCTGGCTAACAAAAGAAACCAAAACAAAAATTAAACTCCGCGACCAAGCTTGGAATAAATGGAGAGCTACTAAAACTCCCCTAGATCGCATCAAATTCCAGCAGCTTCGAAACTCCACAAAATCTGACATTGCTAGAGAGAAAAAACAGTATTACTGTCACCTTCAGGATAAACATCAGTTTAACCCAAAAAAGTTTTGGGCTGGATTTAACAACCTTCTTCATCCTGGTAAATCTTCTACCCAAATACCTGAGAAACTCATAAGTAAAAAAACAGAAGAAATAGCAAACGCCTTTAACATTTTTTTTACAGAGACCATCCAGTCCCTAGCCAACCATCTACCCACTTCATCTCCATCCTTAACTATTCCTCATGACTCACCCCCTCGCTCCTTTAACCTTCAACCAGTATCCATCTCCTATATTCGTACCCTAATAAAAAAACTAAAACCGTCCACCCTTGCGGCCGATCGTCTCCCAGCGGAATACCTCCAACAAGCCTCTGATGTCATTGCCTATCCCATATCAATCTTGATCAACAGATCCATAACTGAGGCCACCATCCCCTCTATTTGGAAAATTTCGTACATCATTCCATTACATAAAGCAGGCCATTCCACTGAAACTTCTAATTACAGGCCTATCGCTATACTATCTCCAATAGCTAAAATTCTGGAATGGTGTATTCACAAACAACTCCTACACTACCTCACCATCAATAATCTACTGTCTAGTACCCAGCATGGTTTTCGCCCCATCATAGTACTACCACTGCCCTCCTCTCCTTTGTCGACTCAGTAAATAGCAACCGCAACAAAAAACTTATACCCTCTGCACTCTTTCTTGATCTATCAAAAGCTTTTGACATGGTCAACCACCAACAATTACTCCACACCCTCCAAACCCTTCATCTGGACAACTTAGGCCTAAACTGGTTCAAGGATTACCTTTCTGGCCGGCAACAAGCAGTCCAATGGCAAAATAGTTTATCTCAACTACTCCCTAACAACATAGGCGTCCCCCAAGGCTCCATACTTGGTCCCCTTCTTTTCTCTGTTTTTATAAATGATCTTCACACTATCATCCCCAGTGCCACCTGCATCCAATACGCAGACAACTCTACCCTGATCTGCTCTGATCTTTCTCTCCAGAAACTTCAAGTAGCCACCCAACAATGTTTTGCCAAAGTGGAAAATTGGTTCTCCGACCTGAAACTCATTCTCAACCCAACTAAAACCAAGTTACTTTTATTCTTCCCCTCGTCTACCACTTCCTTAACCCTAACGTCAGAACCGTCTAAACCTAGCTCCTTTTTTGTGGAATCCTCTAATGGAACCATCATAGAGCCCGTCTCCCACACCAAGCTATTAGGTGTCACTATTGACCACAAGCTCAAATTTGATCTCCACACTTCCCAAACCATTAAATCTGTTAACAAGAAACCAGGTTCAATGTACAGAATCAGGAACTTTCTTACTCCTCATGCAAAATTAACCATTGCCCGTACGCATCTTCTTTCCACGTTACTATATGCCTCCCTGGTATTTTCCTTCCTGAATAAACATGAACTCAGCAACCTTTCTACCACCTACCACCACATAGCAAAATTCATAACAGGAACACCTTATCGTACCCACCATTGCCATAACCTCAAGAAACTCGGCTGGTTAGAACTGCCCAATCTTCTTAAATTTAATCAACTCACGGAAGCCTTCAAAATAATTCATCAACCTGACAAAACCCCCTCACTGTCCAATATCCTGACCCCATACACCAACCTCAGTTCCCTTCGGTCATCAAATAGTATTCAAGTATTAACCATCAAATCTAACAACATAGGTGGCGATGCTCTTTATGCTAACTCTATTGGAAAGCTATGGAATTCCCTTCCCAATAACCTTAGACTCATGACTTCACTCACGCCATTCAAAAACAATCTTAGAGAATATTTCAAGTCCCACTGGTTATGCCCATGTCCAACCCCAGATTAATACCCATAGCTTTCATATCATCCTACTCTTTACTCTCTCACAAACTATTATCAACCAATTTACTTCCTCCTTATCTACCTATGTTTTCTGACCTATTCAACCTATGATTTGTCTCTACAAGCATGTATATAATGTTTATATTACTGTTTTGTTATTCTTTACAATGCAAGATTTCTATCAAATTGTAGTGCTTAACTGTTCTTAGAATTGGGAGCTTTTCTCCCCGGGCCTCTACTGAAAAAGGATATGTATCCAGCTAGACTAGCCCGGTCAACAAATGTAAAATAAAATAAAATAAATAAAATAATTACTGGAAATGAAATACAAGTGTTTTTTAACAGTCCCTGTTACAATGCATGGGAACCAGAATAGAATGGGTAGGGTCCATATTCTGTTATCATATTTAACCATTAATAATGCCATAAGGCCTTTATCTTCATACTTATAAATTATTTCTGGGTTAAGTACATTTGTTTTCCATAAAATTGTTACCCCTTGTGTCTTTGTCTTATAAGTGGATTGCGCCAATGTCATATATTCTTTAGGATTCCATTTGTAATTGTCATAATTTTTGAAATGAGTTTCTTGAAGGAAGACAGTTTGTGCTTTGTTCAGGTTTAAATATTTCAGTAGATTTGATCTCTTGAGAGGATTGTTTAAGCCATTGGTATTTAAAGATAATAAAGTTAAATCCATCTAAGGTTATTTAGACTATGTATTTTTTTGTTTTATTGTGACTATTAAACATTTTCCTCTGATAACTATAAAGTATATGTTTGAGCTTTTAAAAGAAATTATCAGTTTTATACTTTGAGGGTTTACCAATAAAGTAATGTTTTGGTCAGGCATACTAAAATTTTTTTGTGAAATAAATTTAAATTAATAAATGTTAACAAAACTAAAATCCACACTACCCACAGAACAAAAATCATTCTTAATCTGATGGATAAACCAAAGTCCATTAGATTATCACTCATACCTTGAAACTCCAGAACATCTGTGCTCCATAAATTGAATCATATGGAGAATATTTGTAATAGGAATAAGCAATATTTATATTATTTTGAACATAGTACTATTATAGATTAGACAAAATTCTAATACAATATAAATACATGTCTGCTTATTGTATAAGCAATTAATATTTACATGAAAGATAGATGACAAGCAATTTAGTCATAGTAAAGTAGGATGTATCATATATAAAACCTCAGTAAAAGATTATAGCACACAGTTATTTAACATATTCACCACTACTGATGAAATCTTTCAAAACTTATTACTTAATATAAATAGATGGTAATAATATTTATACATAATGTTTATAATACAATGTATTTTACGGGATATATCAGAAGTTATATTTCATTATTTCCCAGCATTTAAATAATCACTTTGTTTGTTCATAGGTTCATAGGTTCATAGATTGTTGCTAACTTACTTAAAGCATTAAGTTTGTTTTATGTGAACATTGATTAAAGTTAGTGCATTTTAATTATCAGTGCATCCCATCTTCTCCCCAATTCCTACACATAAGGATTTTCATATGTCATTTCTTATTATTAAAAGAGTGAAATTATAGGTAAAAAAAAAATCACTTATTGTGATTAATGATTACAAGTTCCCTTTCCATATTCATAAAATGCCATTTTATGGCATATGCTGAAAGTTTTTAGATTTAAA
Source organism: Protopterus annectens (assembly GCF_019279795.1). Taxonomy (NCBI): domain Eukaryota; kingdom Metazoa; phylum Chordata; order Ceratodontiformes; family Protopteridae; genus Protopterus; species Protopterus annectens. Next base: position 465,830,420 of record NC_056735.1, read on the forward strand.
TGTTAACATTCTATTTTGTATAATCAGCAAAGGTTAAACTGAGTGATTATTGTCAATTTAATACTATTTGTTAAGAATATATTGTTGCATTCTGTGACATTCCTAGTTCAAGCTTCTATTGTTTCCCTTGAACAACTTTGTCAGTTTGATGTCATGTATAAAACATTACTTACCTTGGTAACAGCTTAAGTATTATGTATGGTCAAGATGGGTTACAAAACCACAATTCAAGTTAAAGCAATTATAGGACTTGTTATGCACATTTACTTATATGAGAAAATCATCATGCTTTCCCTTAATGTTCAGTACAGTGTATGTCATTTATAACAAGTTAAAACAGTAGTGTTATTATACACAAGCCCATGTTCTTAAACTGAGCGTCTATTGCCAATTTAATACTATTTGTTCAGAATATGATTGTTATATCCTATGACATTTTAAGTTCAAGCTTCTATTGTTTTTCTTGAACAACTTTGTCAGTTTGATGTCATGTATAAAGCATTAGTTACCTTGGTAACTACTTAAGTATTATATATGGTCAAGATGGGTTACAAAAACTACAATTCAAGTTAAAGCAATTACATGACTTGTTATGCATATTTACTTATATAAGAAAATCATCATGCTTCCTCTTTATGTTCAATGTAGTGTATGTCATTTATGACAAGTAAGACAGTAGTGTTATTATACACAAGCCCATGTTATTAAATCCTGTCTTTAATATCGAAATTTAGCAAACTGCTTCATCTTATATGATGATTATATATTTTATGTCTAGATTTACTGAAATCATATATTACATAACTATTGTGTGTGTGTGTGTGCTTTTTTTGGCTGTTGCTTAGTTATTTGATAGACCACAAGCTGTAATGCTTATTCTTATTATTAGCTCCTTCCAAGCATGTTTATATAGTCCATAGACTTTAAATTAAGAGACCCTTCTAGTTTCTTATTTGTTATAAGTATATTTCCATCCTTACATACACACATACCAGTACTTCAAGCATGGGCAACAATGCCCATCCAGTTTTGCTAGAATACCATTCACCACTTCATGTGGTGTGTTTCCAAGCTGTTCTTAAAATATCCAAACCAATGTTTGTCCTGTTCCATTTTACCAGACCGTTCCATGCAGTGGCCACTCTGCCAGTAAACCACTCAACACAATTTCCATCCCCACAGATATTTCCACAAAGGAAATCTGATGACTCTCCAACACTTCCTGGCAACCACAAACACCCCTAGAATCAGCTATCCCCATATGCCCAACACATCCGAGCAAACTCACCACCCAGACCAATGCAAAGGGTTCTGCACAAGACCAAGTGCTCTTAGTCTTTCCCAATAACTCAGACTTTCACTCTTAAATAAGTCCTTAATGTGTTTGGACCAAAATACATTTTAAATATAAAATTGCGCTTATTTATTTATTTTTAGGTGGTGCAGCGGTTAGCATTACCGCCTCACAGCAAGAGGTTCTCCGGTTCGATCCTCGGCTGGGGTACCTTCTGTGTGGAGTCTGCATGTCCTCCCTGTGTTCACATGGGGTTCCTCTGGGTGCTCCAGTTTCCTCCCCATCCCAAAGACATGCTGTAGGTGGATTGGACACTCTAAATTGTCCCTAGGAGTGAGTGAGTACGTGCATGTGTGTGCCTTCTGTGGAAGGCTGGGCTGGCAACACCATAAAAACTCTACTGCCAATAATGAGTGGACAGGTGATCCGCTATGGTGACCCCTAACCAGGACAAAGCCGAAAGAAGAATATCAATAATCAACATAATGAGCTACAAAAAGTGTTGGGAGACCATCAATATGTGTACATGTAGTTTAAAATGGTCTATACTGTATCATTGAATGCTTAAAAAAGTGAATGATGAATAATTGACCCCATGTAAGCAAAAGCTTACAATCTGGAAAGCTCCAAACAGCAATTTTTTTCCAAGGGAAAAAAAACGCTGTTCCAAATAAAAAGAGAAAAAAATTGAAAGAATACATAAAGTGGGAGGCTTTGCCCCCCTTACCCCCCCCACTAAATATACCAACTCTGAGATCGCACTACATGCCAAAGAAGGGCAAAGTAACAGAAGCGGCCAAGCAAATTCTTTCCCTGGGAAAGAATTCACTTAAAAGCCACTTCGCTATTTTGCCTTTTCGTTGTTTAAAGTTCTACCAAAAAGTTTTCGTCATCTAATAGGAATCCATTTAAAACAGCCCTTTTATTATATATATATATATATATATATATATATATATATATATATTTTTTTTTTTAAAACCAAAAACTTCATTGCTGAGAATCATCTCGGAGGCTCCTGAGAGCCATTAAGCATTATCATCACTCTGTCTCCATTACCATAGCAACCTGGGAGTATCTGCTGCTGTTAGTGTGACTGTGTACTGCATACCAGAGGCTTGCGATGCATCTGAAGCAAAGCTTCACTTCACTGCAAGTTCAAGCCTAAATTCCCTCCCTTTCAGCAAGGCAGCAGCCAGGAAAAGAACAGAGAGCAAACAGATAAAAAAAAAAAAAACTCCCAACAAGCCACCACAACAAGAAATAACACATTCTTCCATCCTTCCCTTCCCTTCTCTCACTCAGCAGACCAAATTATTATTTGCCAAAATATCCCAAATCACAGTTTTATCCACTCCCTTCCCCTGGATCCACGCTAAAACACCAAATGTCTTTTCCTAATACACAAACATCAGTAAACCTCGATTACAAGCCACAACCCACAGCTTCCCAGAGACGAAAACGGCAACATGCAACAGCTGCAAGACATAGCTGCATCCACACACACCATATCAAACAGCACTCAAAGCTGTGATACCTGCCATAATTGATATTAACTATATTTAGACAGAATAATGATGACATTTGTACTATGAGCTTGCTACTATTATTTAACCAGGATATACATGACATTTCTAAATCATACTTTAACTGAAGAAGGCATTAGTCTCCAAGACAGCATTTTTTTTCAAAACACTCTACTGTTACTGCTGTTATATATGATGTTAATGTGTTACATTTGAGTCTGAACTCTGATGAATGGTTCCTTGTTGAATTAGTTAATTAATTACCTAAATTATAAGTAAAAACAATGAAAAATGAAGAAGATAAGTATTCATTGAGTTCAAGTCAAATAGAAACTTCTATGTTTGTATTATATGTTGTTTTGTTTGGCTTATATATAATGCAAATAGTAACCCATCTTGACCCACCTTTGTTTGTGAAGAATTACTGGACTCTTTGAACATTCTGAATAAATCATTACTGTTTTTCAGTTGTTTAAGAAACCCTCCGTTTTTGAAATAAAAACAGATGACAAGTGATGACCATATTAGTTCATACTTTGGGAGATGTATTTGTAAGAGTTATTTTTATGGGACAACTCTCTTGGAATCACTTTTTTGTTTCTTCTTTCTAGCATCAGTCAAATGATTTGTTTCTTTTCTTCTAAGAGTGGGGGCCATCTATTCCATTTCTTCTGGGATAGACACTATGTTGTTTTTGATGAGTATAGTAGCTTCTTCTAAGTCATTAAAAGTTCTGATCTCTTTGGCAAAAAGTATCATTATCTTGGCTGGAAAGGCGAGCTGTGCTTTAATGTTGTTTTGTTTCAACAGTTTTATTATTGGCCAGACTTTTTTCATTTGTTCTAGTGTTCTGGAAGAATAATCATTGTCAAACATTATCAAGCTTTGATTGTATTTTAACGGTGATTTTCTCCAAGTACATTTTAATATTAGTTCCTTGTCCAGAAATGAAAGAAATTTTATAACTATGGATCTAGGTGGAGTACTTGTTGAGTTAGAAGCAGATTTCCTCAGTGATCTATGCACCCTTTCAATGCCAAATGAAAGTCCCTCTTTCAAGTCTAAAAATTCAGGAATCCAGGTTAAGAATGAAACAATGTCTTCTCCTTCAGTGTTTTCAGGCAGACCAAAGATCCTTATGTTCTTTCTCCTTTCCCTGTTTTCTAAGTCATCTATTTTGTTAAGCAGCCATGTATGCTGTTTAAGCAGAAATTCTTTTTGGAATTCTTCTTCTTTGAGTCTCCCTTCCTTGTCATTTAGAGAAGTCCCTATATTTGTTATTTTTGTACAGTGTTACTGTTATAGTTCCTTAGAGTATCAGTCTGTTTTTGAGAATTTAATTTGAGGTTTTTGAAGTAATTTTTAAAGCCATCCGTCCTCAAAGATAGTTCCTGTAAGGCGGATGTCATCAATTGCAGTATTTTTTTCAAATTACCATCTGTTTGAGAATTCCTTGAGTTGTTCATATTCAGTGACTCAATATATCTCCAAGTTACTTGACAGGAACATTTTTGTATATCTCTACCAAAATTGATATTTATGTAGTTTAGTAGTTTATCTATAGATTTCTGACATTTTAAACTTGAATATAATAAAATGTTTGTATATTATTATACTAGATTATGGAGCTCTCAAAATTCACTGCTCTCAGTCGGCCATCTATCCTCCTCCTTCTTCATTACTTTCTGATGGACGGATTTCTAAAAAACTAGACAGGCTGCATCATATATATATATATATATATATATATATATATATATATATATATATATATATATATATATATATATATTTCAACTCCAAGATTGTCATACCTGGGCTTTTGGTTATTTGGTCTCCCCATTTTGGGACTCTGCAATCCAAGTACAAACATTTTAAAAACGTCCTTAAATTTTACTTGTAACTGTAATTTAATGTAGGATGAAGAGGGCACTGCTGGTTCAAACTATCTACATGCACTGCCCTGATGCTGAGATTTCTGACCTCCTTGAGCAATTCTTTAAACCTACAATCTTTTAGTGTTTGGGTAAACCATAATTCTGAACTTATTTTTTCCTACATCTTATAAGGTCCAGTGAGCCAATTAAGAATAGCAGAGTATAGTAATTGTGAGACAGCAACAATCAGTGGTGCCAGTCTGTCAAGACTAGTCCAGTCTCTAAGACTAACAGATTCAGTTATCTTATGTACTTATATTCTTGTGTATGCATAGGTATGTGAATGTACACATGCACTAACATGAGTTGCTCCTTGTGTACCTTTACAAGCTAATTAAGATAGCTAAATAAAGAGCAAAAATTTTGTGTAAGAACCTGCGCACTGAAGCTGCAGACCACACATGCATGCACAAACCAGATATATTATAGAAGATCTGCAACTTGACAGACAAACATGGCAAGCATGTGACAACAATAAGCTAGAAAAGGATAAGTAGGTAAGAAGATGACCATAGCTTTCATACTTTAATAATGTGCTTTACTTTTAATTATATATGTCTTAATGTCAACTAGAGGTTTGATAATTACATATGTTTTTGGCTTCAGCATATTATCTAAAATTGAAATATATATTTGAAGTTCAGCACTGCTGTCTGCATATATTATTACAAATAATACACAGAGCCAGTGTTAGGGCACAGCATGTAACACACTTCATTTGGTGCAGAGGACTGTGGGTTCAATTTCCAAAACAGATTAATCAATTGTTAACACTGCAGTGTAGCATACAACTGTGTGCCATCCTTCAGATGATATGTTAACTGAACTCGCATCTGCTTGAGTTGATGGTAACTCAGATGGATGTAAAGGATCCCACAGCATGTATCAAAAAAGAGTAGGGGTAGTTTCTTGATGCTCTGAACAAAGTCCCCCTAGTAGTTAAATATTGCCTCATGTCTCTCCTTAATAGATGCCATTTGCATAGTAGGAATAAACTAGTCAGCAAAAGGATACAGTAAATTAAGAAATATGTGAAAGCAATAAAAGGTGCAATCAGTTGTTTTCCATTTAGAACATTACATTCAGATTTAGTAACATGACAAGTATAACAGGTCAACAAAAAAGAGGATTAATGTTATATTCATTTTCCAAGTATGGTAATAGGTATTTATGACAAAGAAATGATAGCAATTCAGGCTTGAAATTCATAATTTGTCATAGTCTGCTTAGGTTTAACGGGAGTGTATGAGACAGAGAGAGTAGCAAACAAATGAGAAGTGCTAAAGTAATGTAACTGGAACACAAACATTACTAAACATCATCAGATTATATCCATGGTGATATTTATAAGCTCTGAATCACGTTGAAAATCGCACTGTATTAATTATCTGACTTGCATATTTATAGACAATGCTTTAAGCTATAACCTGCTGACTAGATAACTCCATCATTTATGGCCAGTCATTGCAAAGCTGAAATATACTATGCGATTAATGCAAGTACTGCGTTTTCTAACAGAAATAAACATGTTAGTAATAAAGCAAAACAGTAAGAGTGACAGACCTGGGAAGGTGACTGCCTCATTTTTTGGTCAGGTGACAGGACATAAGCAGCTTGGGTGTAGGCATAGCTTTTGAAGCGAGGTTTGGGAGAAGGTGAAGGGGTGCGCACACGGCCTTGTGCTACAGTAACTGTGATCTGAGTAGGAGAGATTAGAAAGAAAGAAAAGGCAGACAAACATTCAGACACTGCTCACACTTGCCAGGATGTACAGTATTAGAATATGAGATTTCAAGCCATTAATGCAATGTATAACACTATGTCACATGGTGTGTTACAGGTAAGCATGATCTGATGAGGAATTCTTTGTCAGTATTGATGCATAAGTAGGAAATTATATGATTAATTCAATACATGCAGCTGATTTTGTTTTTCTAAATCAGTCATATATACAAAAAAGCAGTTTCAGAAGCATGTGCATTTGAAAACAAAACCATAACCTTCTTATCTATTTTACACAAATAAAACTGTTAGTCACTAAGTGGAAAGGCTGAACAGAAATACATTGTTCTTTTAAGGTCAAAGCTAAAGAATCTATAAATATAACTCTTTGTTGCTGTCCATGACTGTAGTCTTAAGATACCTAATTCACAGGTGAACATATAAAGAAGTAATTAGGTATGTCAAGATACACAAAAGAACACTAAATATGTCTTTACAAGCTTTTGGGAGCCTTTACCAAACACTAGGCAATCAGTAGATGTTGCAGGAATAGCCGATACTCAAAGAACATGCACCAGATCAAAAGCTTCTACAGGCTAAGGAACAACGGAACAAGCTTAGCATAAGATTAACCATGACTATGCCACATGCATAACATGAGCAACGTTAGTGCTACTTCTATATTACAGGACCTTTAGGGTAAAATGAAAATGGGGAAAAGTGTCAGTTATAGGCAGGTGGGTCCTTATATTGTCAAAGGTATTGAGAACTGAGCATGTGTACAATGGTCAGCTAGTACTGTTTCAGGCAGGCTGAGGCCTTTTGTTATGTCCGTGAAATGGTAAGCCTTTAGGTGGCCTGTGGTTTGAGATAGAGAAGTATTTATGCTTCCATCTGCTAAAGGTATAATGAAACAGGAATTAAAGGGTATATTAAAGATAGCTCTGAAATCTCAGAGTATCGATCTTGCATATTACTCTATGTATTCCTTCCACCGGCTGACTGAAGGTTCTCCAGGGCCTTTGAATTTTATTTCAGATAACACAGCCAAAGACAGTGGGCCCAACAGATATGAAGGAGTACTAGCATGACAAATCTCTGCTTATAATTTGTGATTGTTGCTTTGTTTCAGGTTGTAAGAAGGTATTTTTGAGTATGGTGCTGTCTTTTGGCCCTTGACTACTTGGGGTGTACTCCACACCTCTGCCTGGTTGGTAAGGATGACACTTGGACATGATAATATTAAATAATTGAATAACTGGGATATAATAATGAAACTGTGTGTTAGGAACAATTAAAAGAGGCTATGTTAAATGAAATAAAGGTGAAATGATTTTTAAAAGTATTTACTATTTGTGACATCATGGTTCATTAATGTTCAGTAAAACATCATGAGACTGACAGAAGGATGCTTGTAGCTTTCTTGAAGTGTACTGGGATGAGGGAAGTAAATGGACAAAAAGAGTTTGGGAACAGTCCATTTAGTCTTGAACTAGCATCCCCACTTCCTTTTTCTTTCAGGCCCTGTAAGGTGGGACTGGGAGATGCATGTCTGAGGATAAGGTTGCTGGTGCCAAGCTACAGGCTAGGAAGAGGGTTTGGCTGGGTTAGGATCAGGTAACATATTAAAAAAAGTGGTCAGGAAAAGAAGGGGCAGGCAGGTAATAAACGTTGCTTATACTCTAAGAAATCAGTAACCAGACCACTTTTTTTTTTTTTTTTTTCAGGCGATGAAGCAAATATGTTTTCCCCTCCCATCTCATGGTCAAAGGCCAGTGGGGTAGGCAAAGATCTTTCCCCCCTGTATCCACTCTGTGCATTATAGAGAAACAGCCAATCACTGTGAGAGAAAAGTTAACAGGGAAGTCGTGTTTGAAGGAGGCAATTTGGCAGCATGACTTGTTGGGAGATTGGACTGTTGAGAAGAAGTGGATACTGTAGGTAAAGGGCCAACAGTTTTGAAAAAAGGGAGGATAGCGAATCCCCGAAGGGTAGAAATAATTCCTCCTGCTGTCACATACAGGGAAAAAGGACATGGACATGCAAGTTTATTTTTAAGAAAAGACTGTGTAAGTGTATGTGTGTGTGTGGGGGGGTGATCATGCAGAGTGAATTTGTCTAGGAGGTAAATGAAGATTATATGATGTGATATGTAAGTGATATACAAGTGAATGTTTTGCAACATGAAGGCTCAAGGTGGGTAGGAAAATGTCACCAATGCAAGGGAAGGTAGCCGTCACTGGCAGAAGATTTTTATTTTTAAAACAGGATGATATGTAGGCAATTTAAATTCTGGGATAGGAAAGTTGCCGTGGCACAGTAGCCAATGATCAGAGATAGGGAGCCAGGTTAGGAGGTGGTCTTATTACAGGAAATAAAATGATGTTCCATGGCTCTGGTTGTTTACAAAGGAATGTACTTGGACTTGATGATAATAAATGCTGAAATGCATTGGGTGCAATTATCTGTTTATATGTTATGCACAAATCATGAAAATGATTGTGTTAAGTGAAATAAGGGTGAAAGGCGAATGGAAAGCAAGACTTTTGACAGAATGGTTCCTAAGAGATCAATAAAGCCTAAATGATGCAGTAAAGGGTGTTTGTGGTTTCACTGGGTAGACAATGTCCATTCCCTGTATTTCATGTATATATAACTGCAGGGACTGGGCTTTGTCTGTAAACTAGACAAAGCAGAAAGATGGCATACCATATAGTACTTAACGCTTTTAAAGCACTGAAATAAAACTAGAGCTGCAGCATAGTAAACACACACTATGAAAGTTAAAATTCGAAAGCAGCAAGCTTTTAAAAAATAACACAGTATTCCCACAAAGTTTATTTTTAATACTGACTTTCTGATTATTGTTGTTTGAAAATGTAAAGTCTGCAGCAGATATACAGAAAAAAAAATGCTCTGAAAAGGAAAATATCACAAGCTTGAGTGTTATTGCATTTCTTTAACATACATGAATTACCATTAAATCTACAGTGAGAAACCATTCAAATCATTCATAATTTATGATGGCAAAAGTTTTAATTTTGAAGGATATTTCCCAAAGTCACGGATATTAAACATTTTATTGCTTCTCTATAATTCAATTATTATCTGAAACCATAAACATGCAAATGTGATTCAAGTCCAGCTCAAGGGTATAATATTTGTTATGTATGTCAGACTGTGAAAGGAACTACCTTTTTAAACTGTTGAAATTTATATAATTTCAGTTAATGCTGAGGATGAACTGTATTCTATTGTTATCATTCCAGCATAGCAGTGTGTGTAGTAACATACTCAGACTGCTGAAATTCCTCATTTTTGTTAAACTATCTGTGCACTCTCTTTCAACTCTGACATGAAAATATGCCATGTAATGGAGTAACAAGGTAATGATTTAACTCCACTTTGCAATTTAAGAATGACATTTTGGATTGGTATTCAACATTGCAGTAAATCAAACTAAGACCTGTTTATCTGCCTGATTTAACCATGAATAGAAACTAATTCTGCAATTGTTTGCACAATTTAAGTTGAGTTCAATGGTAGCATCTTGTTCTGTGTGTGCGTTTGATGTAATTCATGAAGTAATGTAAGTTCTGTAACAGCTACATTTGTATCCATTAACTTCCTTTCACAGCCATACTGTGGATACCAGAAATCGATTCCAGTACAACTTAATCTGCAAGGCTTTTAAACCCTTAACCATCACTGAAGCACTTTCTTATGAGAGTGTCTAATCCCATGTTCCAGTTCCACATAATTAACTGAATTGGTGTAACACTATATCAAGTGCTGGCATAACATGATAAGGAAGAAGATTTTTTTTATGTTTATGTTTGTTTGTCTATTTCTTTATTTATTTATTTGCTTGCTTGTTTATTATTGGAGTAAATTTATGTTCTTCTCTAAAGATCTATGATTTATGGAGAGAATACAATGCACAACAATATCACTCTTTTAAAATGTCAATGAAAAGATTTAAGCATTAACTTGCATCTTCTGAATCACCTGCAGACTTTGACATAATCTAGTCAACAGCCATCTTACTAAATTTGACAACGTCTTGCTTAATCAAGTTATCTAAAAACATATAGCACATTGTGATTCAAGTCATTTGTGCTACGTCTGACTATGCATCTTCATTTTATTCAATTATTTTATTCAATCATTTTAAGCTTGCTGCTTCCCTTATATGTCTCACTTAATCTTGAACATTTGTTTCATTCAAATACTTCCGAGTTTGCTCTTTCTGCTTTTGATGTTAGAAACACATTTCCTTATCTTGACGCTCAGGTGTCATCTTCTGCTGTAATCTTATAATCATCTGCTCTTACAAATCTACTAGTTTGATATATTTTGCTTTCTGGGATATTACAGACCTCACTGAAATCCTATAAATTTCTACCGTGTTCCTATTTTTGGTGCTTTGCATCATTTTGTGCACACCAATTTTCTTTAGTTTGCATGCAAATGGTTTTCAGTGGAGACCTAACAGTGATTTACATTTGAATTTAAATACTTTATTGCTCAAGTATTCATCATAAACTTTGTTTTTTTCAAAACTGCTCCTCATCAAGATCATTTCTTTAATTAGTGTGATACAGATTTTCTGCTCTGTGCATTCTTAGTTCTTCTATGCCTTGAAAGAAAATTATGACCCACGCTTAAACCATAAATAATGGCCTAAATGTAGCAGCAGCAAATTACTTACCTTTTGGATTTTGTTGTTGATTTAGCTAAAAACATTTTATTGCCAACTGCATGTAGAAATTCTCAAAACTGGTAATATGAAATAGTCACCATCCTGACACACCTATTCTTATCAATCTACTTGAGAGGGACACAACCTTAGAATCTCTACCTATTGTGGTTTGCATAGCTTATCTCCACATTATTGCTTTCAAGCATACCTCTCAACTTCTTAGAGCAAGAAATATGGACAAAGACATAAACAGAAGTGGGACAAAGGCTCAAAAATAGAGACAATTTTTAAATATTGCTCTTACAAACTTAGAAAGTTGATAGAATAACAGGTTTTGCACTAGCATGATTTTCTAAACTAAGACATCTGAAACTCATTTTCTAACTTTTATGATTTATCACTATTTGCCAGAAGACAATTTTACAAAAAGCAGACCAGAAATATGGAGACAAAATCCTGACATTTTGCGTAAATCTGTACAGCTGAGAGGTATGCTTTCAAGATGAATGCTGCTGTCAAAATTAAGTATTAATATTTAAAATAAATATAATTTCATAGTCAATGAATTATTAGCACCACCCCTCTCCTTTATATTGACCATGGCTGTCTTGAAACATTTGTAAAAACTGAAATCTTCCAGCTAATTTTTAGCTAAGAAATGACACAACTTAGCACATTACCAAATAACTTAAATAAATCAAGATACACCCTTTCCTAATTATATCACTTCTGGTTGTTGCCAAATCTTATTTCTCCCACATATATTTTCAGTTCAGCTCAGAGTCTGCTCTTCTCATGACTAGAAGCCAGTCACCTTCAACACCTCTTCACGCATCATGTCCTGCTTTGACTTCATCTTCACCATCATCTTTATCCCCTTTCCTTTTAGTATAATGTTTTTATTCACTTCAGACATAACAGATGATGAACTCCAACTATAGTATCTTCACCTCAGTACAGAAATCAAGCCAATGTCTTACTTAAAAAAGTACATCTAGCAATAAATCAAAGTTTTCTAATGGCAAAATGTAACTTATCTTTTTCTCAGCATTTCTGGAGAACATGACAGAGTCTGTTTTAATAAGATCTAATTATGAAGATCTGCAGTTTAATCAAAACATAACGTTTCTTGTGAAGATACTTTAAGATACCATTATTTATTTGTTTTAATGTCTTTTCTGTATGACTTGCCCAATACGTCCTATATTTTATGATGGCAGCTCAAGCATTAATTGTGTAGATGGCACCCATATTCTCTATCCAAAGCTGAATTTAACTGTATTTCTTTACACTGAAATGCAGCCTCTTTTCCCTGCACTTTATACAGATGCAGTTATGTAAAATACATCATCTTTTTCCAAAGACACGTACACTTTGGCTTACAGATGAAATTGAAGATCTTGTTTCTTTAATGCTAGTGCTTGGCTCTATATATTGTAACCACTGTTTTTTACTTGTCAAAGTAGAATTCATGCAGTTTCAAATTTTGGATGTCAGTTGTTGCTGATGGAAAGGGATGTTATGGTTGATATCGCATCAGCTTATAATATAACAAAACTGTAATTTGTAAAAGATCAAACAATTTTGCAAGAACATGGATTGTTGACCAATACCTGCATACTAACTTGGACTGGCACTAGATTAGGCAGAAAGAAAAGTGATTACAGATAAAAATGTGGGGGACTCTGGACTCATTCTGGTGGGTATCACTATGATTTTGTTTCTTTCATGAGAAGAAACTGCCATTCATATATAATGCTGTCAAGTTAACGAATCACTCATGAAGAGCTCATATAGACAGGGTTAGTATCTGTGTTGTATTAAAAGAGTGTATATGCTAATAAAACCTCAGAGAAACAAGTAGCTAAAATTTAACCTGCCCATTCCATTAGTTCAGTTTATTTTTGTTCATTAACTCCTGCCTAATATTCTGGTTTGGCAATAAAAACTGAGGGTCTATATCAGATGCGCAAAAATACTTTAGCGCGAACACTCACATGAGCGAAAATGCCAGGAATCGAAACTGTGATTGTGGGGTCATGTTACAGTGAAGAATGGGATATTTGCCCTTTCCTCACTGTAGTGTGCCTCGGAGTTGGAATATATAGTTAGCATGGGGTGTGGGGGCGCAGCCCCCCACAATAGCAAGTTCGATTACCGGCATTTTCGCTCATGTGAGCGTTCGAAGTAAAGTCTTTTCAGTTTTATAATATAGACACAAAATTGAGATTTCAGATGTCTATTTATCACTTAGCATACATTCAAGCAAAAACAGTTAATAAATATGGGGGAACAAGATTTTGAGATATATTCCTAAAAATAATGTCTTTAAGGTACCCTTGAAAGAAACAAAAACAGATTCCTTTGTACCTGAAGGTATTATCAGCATGGTTTGAGTTAGTATTGCATCATCAGTTTCAGAAAACCTTGTTTAAGAAATATTTTTCATCTTTTGTTTCCTGTTAGTATTTGGACACACCTTATTAACTAGTTCTGTGTTAATCTTGTTTATTCATCTCTATGTATCTTTGCGGAGAAAAGGAACAGATACACTGCATAAGTGCTGAATATATGCTTATAGGAAGTAACTCTTTTTATTTCAACCATTGATTATCATAATTTGTTGGGATAGCCTTTATTTCCTCAGGTAATATTGATAATGTAAGTAAATAAACATATAAATAGATATTATATAAATAAGTTGAAGACAACCAAAAATGTCACTAAAACTGCTTTGTCTTTATTGTGTTCTAAACAAATGAGATCAATAACTTCAAGCAGAACATTTTCTATATATTGTTTGTGATGGAAGTTATGCTGATTAAACATATTATTCCTATTAGATAAGTTAGTAGATGTTTATAAAAGAATTCACTATAAGTCGCATTAATTGGAATTGGGATGGTAGTGGGTTACTGATACAAAATGACTACCAATGAATTGGGGGATGATGACGACTTTCTTCATAGTAGCTGGATATTAAAATGATATTATTTCAATAACCTATAATTATGACTGAGCAGGCTACATAATTAATATTTAGATGGAGTATTTTGGAATGGTTATCAGCAGCTGGAGGCCCGGAGCTTCATATCAATTTACTTTGTATGCTCTGTTTTACAGTTTTTTTCCTTTGGTCTCAGCCATTCACTGCTGACATTCACCCTTAACCTCCATTAACTGAACTATTCCCATGCTAGAGTAATGTGCATTACATTTAGCCAGTAGAACATTTCAATTTAGGGATAGAATACTGTTGTGGCATCTTCTGCAGTGACCTCAATGCTCCAAATGCCTATGAGTAAAATCAGGACTCAGGCATCCTATATGTACCTGTGGGTAAAAATTCTTAGGTAAATGATAAAAGGAATTCTAAATGAGGGTAGGGAGGCCAATGACACAAGCATTGGTGCTGTGATCCTAGCCTCCTCATAGCACCCTTTCTTTCATATGGCAACCTACCATTGTAGCCAGGCTGCAATGGTCTCTACTAGGGCTGCCTTGAGCTGCAAATGGAACTCCAATCCCTCAAGACTGAGATGGGGAAGCTGAAGAACACTGCTCAATCCTACAACCAGCACTGACTCAGTTGGTGTTCTCCTGCACATTAAAAGCTTAATCTTTAGAAATTGTTGTTTAAGTGTTGTGTTGTATCTTCTTTTGGGGATTGTGTTGTCACTCATTTGTGATACAGCTATTAACCGTCTATGGCTTGGTAGTTCTTTATTCTTAGGAAAAGATGAAACAATCAGAATCTTGGTGTCATACAATGTAAAAAGAACATATTTAAAGAACATATGCACACAATATGTTAGCAAAAGTAGTCATCAAAGTAGACATGCACAGGAGGTACAAAGTCTTAGAGTTGCAGAACTGTTGTGGTTGTATGGAACAATGCCACTATCTTGGTATATGAAGATGTACACTGATATCCAAGTCCTAAATAGCTTCAGCACAGGATCATCTGGCCTGCATAATGAACTACTATTTAAAGGAATGTAGTCAGTATATGTAATAGCCTAGTTGACTTGTGTATGCATCTGGGCAGCTGATACCAAAATCTTTATTAGCTATGTGTCATATATTGGAAGTGTTAAATAATTATGGACAATATTTACCATCAGAATTCACACACAGATGTCTACATCAGAAATGTACGTGATCTTTAAGGCTATGGTGGAATGAGGCACTGACCTATAGCCATATAGTAGTGACAGTTTTCTAGCAACACATACAAGATGGAATCAGAATAATATCAGGCTAGTCAGCAGGCTATGACCAGGACAAACCACTAAAGTGGGATTTCATCATGTCCATATGACTGCATGCCAAAAAATCAGGTCAGTTATTTGGTAGAACATTCAAAATATTTCTACTGGCTGAGTTTTACATTTATAGAAAAGGTGTGATATGTCCATAACAAAAATATAAATAGTATAAGAACGGTAACACTGCATGTATACATGTTTGTAGCTATAGTGGTGAAATCATTTAGTAGGTATCTGTGAGGCCGAGTGTCATAAAGTTCCAAGCCTCTGTGTAATGTGATACAATATATACCACATTGTTATACCATAGGGTTACCTATGAATGAAGCCATGCTTGACAAAGTGTGTGTGTGTGTGTGTGTGTGTGTGTGTATATATATATATATATATATATATATATATATATATATATATATATATATATATATATATATATATATATGCATATATATATATATATATATATATATATATATATATATATATATATATATATATATATATATATATATATATATATCTATATATATATATATCTATATATATATATATATATATATATATATATATATATATATATATATATATATATATATATATATACATATACATATATATATATATATATATATATATATATATATATATATATATACATATATATATATATATATATATATATATATATATATATATATATATATATATATATATATATATATACATATATATATATATATATATATATATATACACACATATATATATATATATATATATATATATATATACATATATATTTATATATATATATATATATATATATATATATATATATATACACACATATATATATATATATATATATATATATATATATATATATATATATATGTATTCAGCAGCTGAAATTCAGAAATCATGATAATGTTTGAAGTACAGGGACAAAGAAAAGAATGCTTAGATGTACAACATCATGATATAGGAGTTGGAACAGTGATTTTGGTCAGGAACGTATCATAACCTAATACTGACAAGTAAACAACAAGTGATGACTCTGCCACAGGTCACCGCACACCCAGTTTTCCATCAGATGGATATGAGTGACAATGAAGAATTATAGTGTTATGCCTAAGGCATCAACAGTAAACAGCAAGACAGGTACAAGTGGTAAGAATGCTACTGAACCCTTATCATTTTCATGTGCTATGTGAAACATGGCTCTGTAGCAGTAATTATAGAGAAGGACAATCCAGGAAGTTCAGGTCACACAATGACAGAAGAGTTGATTTATTGAGTCAAGTCTGTCTGTGTTGTAGAATGGCATGGCATGCAGGTGAGTATAAGGTCTACAGAAAAAAATACCAAACCCATCTATGAACACTGTTGTCTGTTAGGTTATCCTTGCAAAACTGGTGTGGAACTTTTCTTATTGGTTATAAAATAAGAAGCAGATTTTACCTCAGCTCATTTCAGTCAACTAATGAAAATTAATAGATACTAATAAGTATTTTAAGCAAATTAGTCCATTCAGTCAAAGCACTAGCAGAACTCATATCACACAAGTAATATACTTTGTGAAAATGTCTTCTTTTCTTAGAAACAGGATACAAAGGCTGTTCCATTACTGGCCTTGGACTTGGTCAGCTGAGGTACCAGAGGTCAGTTTACAGAGATCAACAGCATTCAGTGATATACGAATACTAGGCTATATCCATAGATGCAAAACAAGGTATTTACAGAATTCATGTTTTTCAGGTGGAATGACAGGTTATAGCAAGATGAAACCAACTCTGTACTCATTAAAATTATTCAAATTGTATTAAGTTGGGTTTAGCTGTGCTTGTAACAGGAGTTTGACAAGGCCTTTATTCTGTGTCCTCTGCACCACAAGATTCACTTCACTGTGGGCAATAACTGCAATACAGACTCGGTCTTTGTACTGTAACTACAACTCATTCAATAATATATGGATATAGTGCTGCCTGATATACTTCACATTCACAAAAAGGAGAAGCTACAACATGTAAAACCTAAGGGTAATTATCACATTAAGCTACCACTATGACACATGGCTCAATTTAAACGAATCGCTGGCCTTCGTGTCAAGCAATTGCAACATTATTGACTCAAGCAATGACTTGATGACCGACTCGAATGCCTGATTTGGAAATACAGGATTGGCATCACTATACTCTCCATAATTTGCTTGTTGGTTTGCACATTATATTAATTGTATGATGGTGAAACATTTTCTCCAGCAGATGTTTAAAACTGTGAAAATGCAGTAGCAATGTCACGATGACATATAATATGATTGCAGGTATATCTTGAAGGTGTTGTTTATTCCATATGGATGTGTCACTTGCCCTTTTCACTACTTGAGTCTAAGCGTGAATGAAAAGATTTTTTGCACTATGCACTGCATGATTACATGACACTGGAGTTGGCAAGTGAATAGCTTAGCATAAGCCTAACAATGTAGGAACATATAGCTGTTAAGGTGATATTTGCACAGCTATTTTAGGTATACGACAAAACAATCTCTGCCTAACAACCACACGTTCCATCTGTGGTCATCAATTTTGCAGCATCATCAGGGCTTAACACTGTATAATGATGCACATAATATACACTAATATGTAATATTTCCACCATTAGTGGTTAAATACTTTAATCCACTACATCTGCACTGGAAATCTCATAAAATAAAATTAAAATCTAAACTACAACTTAATCTGAAAGATATCCACCTACAGATATCAGCACAGAGTTTCATGGTCCAAGTTAGAAAAATATTTATAAATCACTTAAATTAAAAGAAAAATTAAAACCGATAAATAAATAAAAAAAATAAGCAAAGAATAAAAATTTCTAGAGATAATGTTGAACAATGATATGGACAAGTGTAATAAAAGAGAGAAAGAGAGACAAAATAGAGTATTTTTCTTCACTGTATCTTTATTTATCAATTACTTAACCTACTAGATCTGCTGGACCACAAAACCTTTTTACAAATGATATGAACTTAACACAAAGCACATAAGACTACAACAACACACGTATATTCAAAAAAGAATAGACAATAACAAAGCACAGACATGGCTGAGGAATAGCGAAAAGTGTACACAGCTAGTAGAACAGACATTTGCTATGTACATTTTATATACAAGACACAACAATTATAAGAGGAGTTTACAGCTGTTTGACAAATACAGTTATTGTGCATTTACTTGCATGCAATTGTAGTGAAGATTCAGTTACAGGAGACCTTTTTATCTCTTTTAGCTTTGTAAAATATAGTTTTAAATCCTCTATTCACTATCTGTGGTGCTCTTGTATTTATTATCACCTGTGTCTGAATCAAATTGGGGTTTATCTGCACTGTTACACATGAGTCAATGACTGTGAGTTTTAAATTGCAGCTTAGAGAGTAGTGATGAGCAGGGATGGTACTGCGCTATTTCGAATATCACCCTAGCACGATACAAGGCAGCAAGTGAGTGATAATCGAAGCCAGGCAGCTGCAGTGATGGGTTCTGGATTCTGACAGAAAGATATAACTGGAGACATTGCTCAGAAAGTCTTTAATATGCTTACATTTGTAGAAGAGTGAATGGCTATTAAAAGAAGATGATCTGAATTTCTCAAAAGTACATTTTTGCAAGAGATTTTATACAGCAATTATGTTGCAACTATGAAATTACATGTCAAACCCAAAATCCTCTAAATATTAAATCCTTTTATGTACAATCTTTCTATTCCCATCTATATGATATGGAGTCAGTTCACCTCTCTTTTTTCCCCTTTCATCTACTCCTTGGTTTCAAATGGAACATGTATCTTCCATTGTCTCGTAATTGTTTTCATTGTGCCTCTGCACAGACAAAGTAATTTCATCTGCAATCTTCCATTGTAACAGCCTTGTGCCAACCAGACAGCTAAGATTAATGACTATGAAGTCAAAGAGTAATGGGATCTAGACCTGTTCAATGATTTTCTGGTCCTAGTCTACTAAACAGTTACTTATGGGAATTCTAACAAAATGTGACATCAATTAACCAAAAGCCTTCTGGAGTGCATCAAGCAGTGGTCTGCTGGTTCTACTCCCATGCAAGATAACTAGATGGTACACAAATTCCTTAGGTAAGGTATCCTGAATGCAATACAGAGAGAGTTAATTCAGGAAAGTCAGCTGAACCAAGAGCATACTTGTTTCTGTTGCTCATTTCAATGGGTATATATAACTAAGAGCATGTATTTCTTTTGTTGACAGTTTTATATACATATATATATATATATATATATATATACATACACACATATATATATATATATATATATATATATATATATACACACACATATATATATATATATATATATATATATACATATATATATATATATGTGTGTATCTACTTTGCTTCATTGAAAGCTCATTTCACCGGATTTCAATTCACCCTCAACAAATCGTCGAAAGCTCAAATTACTGAAAACTCATTTCACCAAATCTCATTTCAGTGAAGTCAAGTACTGGCACTGTGTACAGTACTGTAAGGCAACTAAAAGGTATATGCCCTTTCCCCACTGTAGTGTGATCTTGGAGTTAGTATATATAGTTAGGGGGGTGTGGGGGCACAGCCCCCACATTGGGAGTGTGGGGCACATAGCCCCCTACCTAGTTTGGGTTTATACTGTCTTCTGTAAAGAGTTAGTCATTGGTCTTGTAAGTGTGCATGTCTATGGTTTAAAATGTATTGTTTTGAAGCTTTTGGTGAAATATAATATAAAACTAAACTAGGTGGAGGGATACATCCCCCTAATTATATATACTAACTCTATGATCGCACTATAGTGAGGAAAAGGGTGTATACCTTTTAGGTGCCTTACAGTGCTCTAAACAGCACCAGTACTTCACTTCAGTGAAATAAGATTCGGTGAAATGAGCTTTCAGTAATCTGAGCTTCAAATTCAGTGAAATGGCTTTCAATGAAACAAAGTAGACATATATATATATATATATATATATAAAGAACACTGAACCATCTCATATTTCCGATATATTTGACAGGTGTCTGTTATTGAACAAATATTGATGCACCTATCTGATATATAACTGATACATAATGCTTTGTCTACTGCATTTTTATACCAAATCTGATAAGTGTTGGAATCTATGAGTGGTGCCATGAATACTAAAGCTTTCTGACAGTCGGAAATGAAAAAAAGAACCTTGGAGAAGGTTCAGCTATTGTGTAAATAAAATGTAATAAGCAAATAAACATTCCCCACACAAATATCATACAGTGGACCACACTCCAATAGAGTTAGTGTAAGTCATCCCTAATTCCAAAAGACTTGTGCTCAGTGTAAGTGACTTACTTCAGTGTTAGACCTATCTATAAATGAAGTTTGGCAACAAACTAAGTTGTCCCGGGACATCTTCATGGGGGGGGGGGGGTAGGTTAATATTAGGAAGAGTTAAATGGGTTGGGGAGGTGAAAGGGTTAGGTGGAGGCAGGGATGGTTGGGAGGAAATGAATTAATAATGGGGAGGAGCTTAAGACGTTTAGTCTAGTGTAGTGGGTTAAGCAATCACATTTTGGCACGAACTTGCTATGGCAGGTATTCGCCCATGACGACCTGGTGGTCCTATGGAGCAGGTAGGCCGTGGGTGGTGAGTGGATGTCACGAGGGGAAGGTATAGTGTGGATAAGTAGCCATGTTCAGTAGAGGTTGGTGCTGAGTTATTTTAATCTGGCTAGAGTAGTTTGTGGGAGTGTGATCATTAAATGTGGAGAATTCATTGGTAGTTGGTTTAATTTGTTCAGACGGGTTAATTTGATAATATATGGTGTTCATGGTGTTAGTATGCAGGTTCTGGTGTTGGAAGGTTAGAGGTGTGCAGTTTCTCCTTGTGTGCTCAGTTCTCGGGGGAGGCAGTTTGTGTGGCAGGCCTCTAAGGCTTATGGTGTCTGGCATGTTTGTATCCATTGGTAGGTTCATGAGCAAAAAGATGGTTTGGGTGCTACTAGCATGTGGGTACCTGGCAGTAGACCATTTATATTATTACAATATATTAGCTATTTAATTTATGGGAATAAGTGCAGTTGGCATTATTATACAGGTAATGTTGAAATCAAAACTGAATGAATGCATTCTTCCAGTTCTGAAATGGGCAGCAGGAGCCTTGAGAGACATGAACGCAATGGCAGCAAAGTTTCCATGCTGCCGTCTATCACTGGCATGCCAATGAGCTGAGTCCGTGTCCTGTTAATAGAAACATCCTTCATGCAGCAGGTCACCAAGCAGGATATTAATAAAAACAAGGGAGGGTAATACCAGTATTTGCTATTGGGGTATAGGGTGGGATGCACAGATGATCACGGAACCTCTATTTGGGTGCTTGAGTTGCCCATGAATAATAGTTACAGGTGGTGCACGTGCACTGAGCTTGTCTGCTTTATTAAGTAGCTGTGCTGGCCCACCTGCAAAGTACTGGCAGACTGTGCTAGTGTGTATTATTGGCTAGCTGGCTGATTCTGTCTGATTAACCATTGCGGTTTGCAGATGGGCATGTTTCTTGGTTTCCGCCTGGAAGGTATTTGGGTGCTTTCACGGGCTTGAGGTGACAATTGTGACCTGTTGTATTATTCTACAAAAGTGACTTTTTCCAAAGTGATATTTTTGTGATCATAAGTTGGACAGTTCCATTGGTGTTTAATTTTGGAACAGTTTTATCAGGAGTAATGTTGGGGTGAATCAGAGATTGTGCTGCCTCCGTCTCCTGTGTTGGTTATGTATGTTGCTGTGTAATGGATTCTGGTCTGGTTCTGCATTACTTCATGTGTGTCACCTCTGTTTTGTGGCTACTGACCATCACTGTGCAGAATGTTGGATGGGTGTGCTGTCTGGCTCCACCAGGGGTGCTTCAGCTTCTTCAGACCCTATACTTTGGGAGAACAAGAAAAGAAAAAGGCAAGGGCGGAAAACCAAGAGGATTCCATAGAGTGGTGTAGAGAGGTCCTTCAGTGGCCAATTTGTCTCTTCCTGGTAAGGTGTCTTTGGGTGGTGGCTTCTTGAAGTGCCCCTGGGTACTGCTGCCCAGCATTGGGTGGTTCATGCATTGAAGGCTCAGAGTCATTTGTTTCGCATGGTGGGGCTTGGCTCAAATGGAATCCTAAAAATAAAAATAAAAAAAAAAAAATGTAGAACAGTAATGCTAGGAGTAGCTTGAATTGGCGATGCGATTCCATTGCAGGTGTGGGGTTCTTGGCTCGTTGGTGTCAGAGTGTTGTAGCTTTTGCTTAGAGTTGGATTGGCTGGGTGGGTGAGTCTCCCAGGGGGTTTGAAGTATTTTCCTCAGTGAAGCCGCGAGTGACTTTTCCGGGCTTTGAGCATGTCAGTCTGACTGGGTTGCTGCACATGCGCAGTGGCATTAGCTGTCTGTAGACTGTGTCTGTTTTAACTTTACAGATTCCTACAGAATAGCAGGCATACTTCTCAATGTGTTATGAAGCCAGAACTCACTTAGCTGGCAGGTGGCGTTAGTATGTACTGTTGGCTTGCTGGCTCATTTTATCTTAGGGATGAACGCAGTACATTTGTGATGGTGGAAGGAGTAAAGGCTCTAGCCAATAAGGACATCTACTTGAGGTTCAGACCTCATATCCTGCAGAAAAGCATGGTAGCTCAAGTCTGCCTGTTGGAGGTTTCACTTTCCAGTGGGGGGTTTGTTGAGAGAAGTGCACATGCTGTCAAAAAAATATATATCGTCATATATCTCAGAAGGTCGTGGTCATGCAGACACTACAGTTTCAAGGGGAGGAGGGATGCTTTATACCTCTCAGAAGGTTGTGCTCATGCAGACCCTATTATGCCTTCAATCTCCTAAGTCCCACAGGATATGGTGTAGGGGTCCATTGCACTGATCCTGGGTTGGAGACTTGGCAGTGATGACTTTCTGCATGACAATAATAAGGGGAAGTTAAATGTATAAAGTGTCTAAAGTAACAGTGATAATAGGGTGATGCATAACCTTCCTTAGTTCTTTCTTTCTTTTGGTAACTAGGTGGCTGACTTGGTCTGAGACCCTTTACTGTCATGAGCCGTGCCTTAATGGCAATAACAAGTACATGTAAATGATCATATGCTTGTACCACACTAAAGGAAAATGACATAAGATAGAACAGGCAAGTAATATTGAATAACCAGGTAATTACAAGATTGGTGCAACTGCTGTCAAGTACAAATAACAAGAGAAAATAATCAAATTGTCAATGCATAATAGGACAACGATACTTTGATAAAATAAGCTTTAAATATTAGGTGGAAGTCAGGCTTATTGCTGACTGTCAAAATGTGCAGTGGGTTTCTTTTGTTAGGTGCCATTTAATTTGTTTTCTGAATTGTAGAAACTTGTTAACTTTCTTTAAGGCTGCTGGGAATGAGATTCAGGTAGCAGGAGCTACTTAAGAAAGTGCTTTCCTCTACTGAGAGATGAGTTGGGATCTAATAAGTTATAAGGTATCTTGGTTTCTAAGAGAATAGCGTGGGGCAGGGTGAGCCAGTTAGCTTTTGAAGGGCGGTACACTAATGCTCATTACCAGGACCTAGAGGGATGAACCTAGGTAAGTTACTCTCAGTCTCTGAAGAGTACCTTGGTTGGTTAGAGATACTAAATTTCTTGCTTCAGGGTTTCAAAGTTTGTAAGTCTGTTGACACTGAGTACAATGCCAACTTTGATATGTACATAAGCAGGCATATCCAATAATTGGAACATCCACAGAGGTTCCTCACTAAAAGAAGACAGGGCATAAGTAATGTGTCCTATGCAGATCGCCTCAGGGCTCTGTCCCTATATTCTGTCTCCTACAGGCTTTTGAGGGAGATCTATGCCTGGCATGCAGGGCATTGTCGAACCCCACTCTGGGGACCTCTCGCATATCCGCAAAACAAACAGCATCAGAATTACCCATGCTAATAACTTAGAGCATGCCTGTGATATAAATAGGAACTGCTGGAGAGGTAGGCATATATCCCAGAGACTACCCCATCTGTGGAACAGGCGCCCCATCCATGTGAACCACAGTTGTCCGTAAGAGGTCATGGAATGGGTGTTAATTGGAATGCGTGTTATGTATTTTGGATGTTTTACATGTTGTTTTCTTTCTTGCAGATGGGGTCTTGGAACGCTGCGGTTGTAATTTAGAATAAGTGGCTATAAGGTGGCGCTTTCTCATTACTATTAGAGGGTTTAATTTTGTCCTTTTCTTTGTAGATGGTGGTGTGCTGAGTACCAGTGGTGGCAATACAGTGAATTCACAAATGATGGAAGCAGTGGCGAGTGAGGAGGTTACATATGGGAAGCACAAGTGGGTAATAGTTACTGACGGAAGTGGCGGAGGTCCAGAAGTTGATGGGGGGTTGGTGATGATATAAAGGAACATAACTGAAAGGTGATGGAGGCTGTTGCTATGGAAGTCCCAGTCATTTTCGTACTGCACAATGGGGTCACAGATGAGGTACTGGATAGATTTGGAAGGTAAATGGATTCTGCCTTTGATTTTGGTAGCCACATTGCATTCGTCAAGGGGATTTGCATCAGGGGGGTCGTTAAGGCTGGGCAGGTAAAGTACTTCATTGTTGGGCATAGGCGAGTTTCAGGAACCAGGTCAAGGGGTGCTGGTTCGGTGTGAGACTTGATACTAGTTGTTTGACTGGGTGTCAATTTGTGTTCAAGGGGTTATGGTTTGTGGTTTTGTGGTGGTTATAGGTTGTCAATCCATTCAGGTTGAGCCGCGATTTCAGCTTTGAAGGTAGCGGGCTGAAAGGGTATATATTCTCTTGGTGTGGATATTCCGGTGTTACGACGGATTCACGATAATTTTACTTTGTTTCATTAGGGTGTGTTTCAGTGATGGCATGGCAAAGAGACTTATGGCGGGATTCTAAGGTGCTTTACAGATGACAGGTACACCAAATGATGTTTGGCTTTACCCTTCCTTTTATCAGAAGTAGACTGAACAATTTTGGGTAGACAGGAGGGGCAACAGCCTGGGCAGGCTGGTTGGCGAAGAAGAGGGATACATTAGCCCTCTTCTGTTCCCCCTCTGATGTTTGGATGTTCATTTCAAGGATCTGGGGAAAGGAAATGAGTAGTTGGAGGAAGCTTGCTGAATAGATAAGCAAGCTGAGGTAAGGATGGTGCTTTTTTGGTGGAAGGTAATTCAATGGATGGTGTATGAAGTGAGTGGGGGATGCTACTTCATAGGTAAAGTAAGTGAACAGAGGTATGGACCCTGCTTGTGCGGCAGGGTGAGTAGGTATGCTGCCCTGATTAACATTACAATGAATGGTGTATGAAGTGAGATGGGATGCTGCTTCATAAGTAAAGTAAGTGAGCAGAGGTATGGACACTGCTTACTGGGGCAAGGTGAGTAGGTACGCTTCCCTGATTAACATTACAAGGATGTTATGCTGTATTTAGGATCAATTATATCATGAATAGTTGTAATTAATAAAGTTGGTGATCAAAGCTATGTTATGGAAATTTAATAAAGGTCGTCAAATGTCATTTGGTGTGATGTGTTTTATTGAAGGGGACCGAGACAAACAGGCTTACTACCGGGACCAGATTCCAAACACCTGCTCTTAGTGTAACTGGTCACCTACACTGAAAACAAGTCTTTTAGACTCAGGAAACATGGTCTATTTCAATGCAGATTCATCTAGATAAACCAAAAAATGTACTGTGTTGAAACTCAAAAGAGTCTATAAGTATGAAAGAAGACAATGGACTATATTCATGATTTTTCATACTATGTTCAGTTAGGTGCTATATCTATCCTGGCAGTCCATCTATGTACTGACATTTATTTTCACAGAGTAAATTTGTAGTTTAGTCAATTATGTAAATATAAAATACAAGAAAGAGTTCCAAAAGATTTCACAAACCACACACAAACATGCACACATTAAAATGGAAAAAAAAAAACCTCACAAACTCTTTTATCATTAAAAGTTGCAACATTGATACATGCTGCCATTAAAAAAATCAGAAGTGAGCACGTGTAAGCATTTGGTTCAAACTCATGTCTCCAGAATTAGGTAACAGATGTGGCGACATGGAGACTGGGATAATTTATTAGAATTTAAAGAATTATGGTAGAAATAAAATGAAATTCTGAAGTACATCCAGGCTACAATAAAAATATTAGTTGAAGTGCATTCAACTTGACACAGATTTTGGCCCTGAGTCCAAAGAAACTGCTCTCAGTGTAAGTAACCACTTACACTGAAAACAAGTCTTTTTGAATCTGGTTAGTGTAGGAAACCTTTTTAAAGACAGGCCTTACACCAAAGTACATCACTTACACTGAGAGCAACTCTTTTGGACTCTGGCCCATACTGTTATTTTAAATGCCTGCCCATTTAACTCACATTCCTCTTTTTAACTAAGTTATTTTGATTTATCAATATGATTTTTCAACATATTTGTAATTTGTTTCGAGAATATTTAAAATAATTAGTGTGTATATAATGCTCATTCTGATCATGGCTTTAATGTGGAAAGATGAACATGTTCTACAGTCCAAAATGTCTATACTTTGTAATAAGAGTATCATAAAATGCAAATTGAAGATTATCTTGAATAATGATTTATGGGCTCAACCTCAGTAACAATAAAAAACCCAGGGAAATAAATGTGCTAGAAAAATATCCCTATGTCTTCACCCATTGACATGCATATGCTTAAATAAACCTAAAATGCATAAAAGATCCAGTGGAACAAGCTTTGTGTCAATGTATTTAGCCCACGTGAATTTCACCTTTGTGTACCATACCTTCTCCCATTCTGCTTCACCTTCGTTTCCATACGTTCACAGGTTCTTATTAGGCAGGTTATCTGGCTGATTATATAGACTGTAGCCATGCAGTCAAAGGAGTATAATTGTGTTTGCTATTCCTTTGATAAGGACTATATAGCTTACTCCAGAAGAAAATGTATGGATACCCATTGAATTATCAAAGCATGATTAGAAGGAGGCTAATGTGATATACTGTTTGACACGATAGAGGAGCTGTTGTATATGTAGGGGCTTCTTTTGGCAACAAAAGTCTCTTTCCCAAGATGTCTTATTTATGTTATAATAAATGTTTACAATATTGGAATGTGTGTTTCAAGTATTACAGGCATTTCTGAGATGGGAGAGGCCTAGTCAGATATGATCTCTTATGGCTCAAAAGACACAACAATCATGGAGGAGTGGTACAAGATAGAAAAAGGGAGAGAGATTTTAGTCTGTCGTGGAAACTATGGGGAACTTAGTCCTTTGATTTTTTTTTGGCTGTAAAACTTTGCAATGTTCCTTTTTGTCAAGGTGATTGGAGGGCTATATTCCAAACAGTGCATTGTATTATATGACTGGCCCAAAGAGGCAAGAATAGAGGAGAATTATGGCATTCTTGGACCTAGAAGATATATATTTTCTATTTATTTGGCAGGATAGAAAGACTTCTTAACTACAACTAATATGTGGTAATTAAAGGATAGCTTGTTGTTGAAGGTATCCAGATGTTTAGTGACTGTGTCAGTCATAATCATTCTCCCATTTTTGTGATAATTGGCAATGTAGGCTTGTCTCTGAAAGGCAACAACACTACATTTTTGGTATGAAGCTTATGGTCATATTTCGCAGACCAGTGTTGCTCAAAGTAAGCCCTCTTGATGGAAATGAGTGTCTGTGAGGGAATCAGTAAAAGCATTCAGGTTACAGTCATTGAAATTTTATTAATAATTAACCACTGATATCTGCTTTTAAATCAGCAAAGTAGACGGTAAAACATTCAGGAACAAAACAAACCTGTGTCCAACACCACTTGCAGTAGGCACTTCAGATTAGATGGTACCACCAATACATTCTATGTGCATTTAATCAGACAGCCAGTTTGCAATACAAAGGGTGATCTAGAGGTTAGCAATTAGACATATGAGTTTGTTGATAATGACAGCAGTGGATATTGTATGAAAGGTCCAGACAGGCAGTGTGGGCAGCAAGATCTTTGTTCATGGCACCAATTACATTTTCAAATAAAGCAACCAGTTTAATGCATGGAGCTGAAATCATTAGGGTTGTGTGTTTGCAGGTAACCATTTTTTTTTGTGTGTATTTGTATTTGTATGAGGCTTAACAAGATGCTGTACATGATTTTAGGGATAATGCAGGTCAGGCTAATAAAGCAGTAGTTGCCATGGTCTGAAGCAAAGCCAGCCTTGTAAAGTGTCCACATGATGGCTGACTCCAGATATTGGGTAGATCCCATTAGGAAAAGCTAAGATTGAAAATGATGAGGACATAGTTCAGCAATATTTTATTTTTTCGTAACTAGAGGACAGCCTAGTACATAGACAGAGTCAGTGGAGCTGTTTTGGACATTGGATAGAGCTTCTATACTCTCATCCACAACGATTTTGTGAGAGGTGGAATTTACTGATACAAGGGAGGGAACACCCTGTTTAATGATTCAATGTTTAATGAGCATATTTTAAAATCAACTGTAGTTCTTATAGAAAATATATAATGGCTTCCCCATATGCTTATCTGGGTCTATATCACGTAATCAAATGATGAATTTGTCAAATATGTAATAATCGACCCTGAAATCTCAAACTGCAACAATGTCGAACTCTAAAATTGCCGAAACTCAAAATGTCGAATTAGAATAGTTGGCCCACAACAAACTCCATGCATTCAGTAATGCAAATAATCACTTCTGCTATAATGGACTGTTATACCTCCTTGAAACTCGTGCACTCAGTAATGTAAACAATCAGTACCATGTGTTAATAAAGGAATTAAGAGTACAACTTGCACCTAAACTTTGTAAGAGAAGCACACAATAATGTAATTACTTTAACTAAGTGTCCCCCTAAACCTAAATGTTTTTAACCATATTTAGCTCCTAACACTTGAGTATCACGTGTTAATAAAATAATTAATAGTACAACTTGTACTTAAACTTTGTAAAAGAAACACACGATAATGCAATTACCTTAATTAACAGTGTTCCCCTAAATCTAAATGTCTTTAACTATATCAAGTGGGACTTAAACATAAAATAAAGTATATACATCTGTGATGCATTATTGAACTACACTTTCATCAGCATAGCTACAGCATTTAAGAAGTCATCTACAGAGTACTGTACTCGTCTTTGCAATACAAGCTTTAAACTATTTTGTCTTTTCATAGTTTTACGCTTCTTTGGTGATGGAGGACACCCTGCTTTAACTTGTATTCTCACCTCATTTACCCCATTTTGTTCCTGTATGAACACATCAAGAACAGCTGGAATGTCACAAATACGCCGACCTAGTAAACACTGCAGACGCCTGTGCCAACCCCCTACATAGTTTGGGGTTCTAGGCAATTGCAAATCATTTAATGTAGATACATTCCAGAAATTAAATGGGAATACGGGTGGAAATCTTGCAGATATCATTGGTTCTAGTGTGTTGTTTTCTCAGTCGTCCTAAAACATAAACGTCCGAGAAATATGTCAAAAGATCGTTGCCTTCAGATGGAAAGGTGTCACAAAGTCTTAGAAAAGTAGACACTACTTCACTTTCATCTATGAAAGCTAATGCTATTAGTCTCTTTACTGCTAGCTGAAATTTTGTACTTGTGCCATAAAGTGTAGCAAGACCAAGGCGTTGATCTTTAAGCCACAATGCCTGACTGAAGTGAAATAAACATCCTTTACTGTTCACATTGCTGAAATTATGCTTTACACTCTTTATGGCTGCCATCTCAAAGTCTGTAAGAACAAATTGCACAGTAGGCTCGCACTGAACAGAAGATAACAACTCAAACAAACATTCCCATAAATAACTGTAAGCCTTGAAATATTTTTTAGACATTAAACAATATACTAAAGGTAAACTTTTAGTACTTTCAGGAAATGTCAACAATCTGTGTATCGAGTACAACTGGCGGCAAAGTCTTCCTTTTGTTAGAAAGATTCCATCCATAAACCAGATCTTGCTACAGCAGAAGTCTTGCAAGTTTTCTTTAGTGGTAAATAGCAGAACATGCACATTATTGTTTAAATCTACCTTTCTTTCTGAACAAAACTTCCTTCCTTTACATATACTTAGTAGTATCCACTGAACCTAGAGCGCTTTCTATAGTTCTGTAAGTAACCATCCTTTGACGTCTAACTCGATTTACTTGCTGATGCATAGAATGTCTGGATGGTAAACTTCGAGTACTTTCTACTGAAGTACTTGCAACTACATCATCCACTACTAGGGCAGGTGTATTTCTACACAATCATGCAGGTTCCTTTAATGTATGGCATGCTTGATACTTTTCCACTTCAGTTATATCTGAACTATGTTGGTGTGCCACTGATTTCAGCAAGACTTCCCCTTCCACTTATTGTAATGTTACAGCTCTCCCTTTGCATTTATGTGACAACTTTAATCTACAACACCAATACATTTTACTTTTTACCATGTTCTCTAAGTTGAATACATAGCCATCAACATGTAACATTGACCTATTTTTCTGAGACATCACAGTCTCGTAAATGTTACCTAGAATGCCAGGAGCTGATTGTGATATTTCGGCCATAGTTGGAGAATTTATGCTCCGTAACGCACAAAGTCTAACAGCCACATTGTTATTTACATATGGTGTTACTTAACTTCCAGAAATAATTATGATACTGTTTCTGGATTATTTCAACATAGTGCACATTTAAACATTTTCCTGTTAAAATATATTCTGTTTACCACTTTATAGAACAGTAATTTTTGTTTTACTATTTAAAGAAGAAAAGATTAGCAGTGACGCAATGTCACAAGCACGTCCTATGTCACCTAATACCAGTGGGCCAACTAAAACTTTTCGATAATGCTCCTTTCGTGTTTTTAACAGTTTGGCATTTGATTACTTCGAGATTTCGGGGTCGACTATTACGCATTTGGCGAATTCGTCGTTCGATTCCGTGATATAGACCCACTTATCTTCCTGTCTGACATGTCTTTTAAGACTACAGAACATTTTTTCTCTTAATATCTCTGTCTGCAGCCACAGCATCTGCAGTTTCACTTCATAATTACAATTGCGTGTATCCCTACCATCTACGTGAGCCTTCACTCTATCATCACAACCAGGTTTATATGCCTTCATAACAAAGCTTTCCACAATTTATACAAAATACCCACTTAATGGACTTCCCTGAAACTCACGCAATGGCAGCATTAAGTTTACTGGGGACTACAATTTCAAATTTGTAACTGCGGCTTCATTAGACCATTCACAGTTACATTACAATAATTAGGATCAAGAACTACTCTAACAACTAAACAAACGTTCTGCTATTTTATCCAAATCTCTTAAGAGCACAAACATCACATAACTTTTTTTGCTTTCAAGAATTCATCACTTTCCACCTCTTGTCATGAAAACTATGCCTGTATCTTTCTAACTTTTCCAAAAAAGCTATCAAGATTACCTCTACCCTATTACCCTTTCAAAAGACATGTGCGGATACATTTGTACATCTAGCAAAAATGGTAATTCCAACATTAAAAAGTAGCATTTTAAAACACTAGACTAAGGTACATGTTTTGTGGCATGCAGCTGGTTACAGCCTTACTGTTAGACAAACATACCACTGCCACCAAGTTTGTTCTCCTTCCAGGAAGTCAGGTTGTAACCAAGTTCACAATTTTTATTAACCAGTCCCATATCTCAGACTTTCTTCATAATTCTGAGTGTTGGTGTGAAATGCCTTACTGATGTCAGGGAATATGATATTCACGTCCTCTTGTTTTTTTTCGATAGTATCTAGTTTTAGCTATACCAGGTTTCCAATATTTGAGGTTGAAAAAGTTTTACTGGATGAAATGTGTTTGATGGCATGCCATTTCAATGCATAATTATTCACTCATGAGTTTTCTAATGAGTCGGACTACACACTTTCAATTTTTTTTTCTTATTAACTTTGTGTGATCTTGACTGAAAGCCCTCACTGTTCAACTTATGTTTAAAATTCTGAACTTGCTGATATATATGTATACACAAACACACACACACACACATACATATGTATATATATATATATATATATATATATATATATATATATATATATATATATCTATATATATATATATATATATATATATATATATATATATATATATATCTATATATGAGTGTGCGTTGTTAACACTGCCTTAAAGCAGCCCATCTAATACTAAGTTTCAAGATGATAAAAGGTTTTGTCAATGAGATGTGTATAACAATTAATTGTAGGTATAAACCATGTCATATTACACTTGCAAAGTTACAAGAGCAGAGGTAGATATTCAATGAGTTATAAGGCACCAGAAGTGGCATGCTTATGAGAATTGAGAAGAAAAGGAGTGTAATATCTAAGTAGTGTTATCGAATGAGAAACAGAATGGATGGTGTAAGAATAATCAGTGTGTAAATGTGGATACAGCATGAGGACTTAAAGTGAGAGTCAGTGTGCAAAAAGTGGTAAAGAAATATCAAAATATATTTATTTGGTAACGAAGGGTTGTCTAGCACTGGTTGAAGGGATTATTTTTGTGCTGCCTACATTGATATTGTCTTATATTTCTTATATATGACATGAGTTAATAGGACAGAGTTCCATATTTTGCTAACATACACTGAGTACTGTGAATACCTGTATGGTTATTGGATTTGACTGTGTAATGGCAGTGTTTTTTTCATGAACCTTTGTGGTCTTACATTGGATATGCCGTTGACCAACATCTTGTAGAGTAAGATATTTTGTTGGTTTGTAAATAGAGCTGTATGTAGTTTTGGAAATGTAATAGTATAATGCAAGTCCCCTGTATCCATGGCAATGAGATGACGTGCTCTATGATGCAATTGTGCTATAACCTTAACTATCATGTTATATGACTGATCATGTTTATGGATTTAGGAGTATTATAATTTTGGCATGTGTATGGCAACATCTTCCTGTAATGATAAACAAATAAGTTGTCTGCTCACATTTGCAGACTATGGGTGGTATTCATAGTCCGGGGCTTCCCATACTCATAGCAGTAATGCGTGAAGAGTGGTGCTACAAGGTTATGCAAATACAGGACTGTCAGGATGACTATGGAAGTGCAGAGGAACTTAACATGCTTGTGAATACCTGGACATGTTGCTCAAGGGGTCGCTTGGGTGAAATGTTTATTTTAGAACTTAACATATCTAGACACATTACTGAAAGGATTACTTGGGTGAAATGTTTATTTTACTCCTTATGCATACCAGGGCATGTTACTGAAGGGGTCGCTTGGGAGAAATGATCATTTTACTGCTTGTGCATACAGGGCATTACTACTGAATGGGGTCACTGGAAGAAATAATTCATTACTCCATCAGGAAAGTGCTTGTTAATACATGGTCAGACTGCTGAAGTGATTGCTGGGCAAAATAATTCATTTTGTCATTTTAGTGCTTGTGCATACTTTAACTAATGAATGGGTTGCTAGGGGAACAAATTCATTTGTGTGTCAGGGAAGTGCTTGTGTATACTTGGACAAACAAGTTTGTGCATTGCAATTCCAATATCAAAGGCAAAGCATTGCATTTAAGAATGGATGTGCATACTGCAGGGATGTCGAAATACGAATTGCAAAAACCACCTCATTAGCATACTACACTTTACAACACTTCTTATCTGCATCTCATTATGCCTTAGGCCTTGTGCATTAGTGTAAATGGCCACTAGGAATTGTGCCTTTGCTGCATTCAATCATAAGCATCAGGAAAACCCCATCACATTTGGAAAGTGTCTATAAATACAGCCCTATGTATCAAATTGCAAGGAGATTATATTTTAATATGAAGATAAATCATATTATTGCTTTAAAAAATCATCCTCTTTCTAAAATCAATTGTGTAAAATCTTACCATCAGATAAGTGTGGCACTAGCATACTGCTTTTCTCTTCAATGTTGCAGTATTCTAAACAGAAGGAATCTCCCGCCCAGGAAAGACAGATACTCTGATAGTATACAAAAGCCAGACAATCTTGTATGTGGTGTATGTCACACTTATGCTTGCTGCACAGAACATAAGGCACAAAATGGACATACAGATTAACTATCCAGAACTGAACTGCCCCAGAAGAGAACAATCCCCATAGGACAAAGGAGTCCATGCAAATCCTGAAGGAATAAAATGCAAAAGAAAAAGGAGAAACACTCAGCAAGAAGGGAATCTAAAACAAAAAAACAGAACAAATAAGAGGGGGTTGGAGGGAGGGAGTGAATACTACAACAATGAAGAGAATAGCATTGACTGTTATGGTAAGATTTTACAAAACTGTAATATGTTCTTCTACATCATTGTTGAAAATTCTAAAGAGAAGGGAGAGTAAAAAAGATCAAGAAAGAAAATCGGAGGTGGAAGGCTGAGAAGAGACATCAACAAACCCATATAGAATGTTTCAGCCAAACCTGCTCAGGCCCTAGAAATCATAAGCAAGTTATAATGCATATTAATGGTAGGCTCTGAAGACCAGGTAGCAGCTTCAAGGATGGAACTGATGTCCGATCCCTTGAAAAAAGCACCAAAAGAGACAACGGCCCTAGTTGAATGAGCTCTAAAAGAAGTAGAGAAAGATTTGCTATGGAAAGTATAACAAAAGGAAATGGCCTTAGAGATCTAGGAGGGGATGGCTTGCCTAGAAATAACCAAACCCAATGTCCTGGGTATGGCAGCAAACAAAAAGCTCATAAGAGTTATGAATGGCCTTAGATTTATCCAAATAGTACCTGAGCTGTCTGTACAAATCTAAAGTATCTCACTAGCTAACTGAGGAGAAGGGAAAATGGAAAGGAAAGCAGTTGTTGTACCAAATGATTCAAGGACACCTCATTTACTACCCGGGGCATAACATAAAGATTAGTAAGAAGGGTCATCCTGTCCCTGTGAAAAAACTAAAGACGAATGGCCATAAGGACCTGGAGCTCAGAAGCCCTCCAAGCAGAAGTAAAAGCCAGCAACAAAACATGCTTCCAGGTACAATATTGTAAAGAAATAGAATCTGCAGGCTTAAAAGGAGCTTTAGTCAATTTCTCCAAAACAAAATTAAGGTCCCAAGGAGATGGAACAGGTTTCCTTGCAGGCCTAATAATCAGGACAGGATGCCTTTAAATTGTTTAACCTCAAAATGAGAAGCCAAAAGATGATTCAAGGACAGATGAGCAGAAAAGGCTGACAAATGGGTCATCAAAGAATAGGCCAGGACAAACCGGAACAACTCACACAAATAAGGCAGAACCAGACAGATTTCCACTGAAAAAAGGTCCTGGTTATGAGCATCGCACCAGACAGAAAATCTTTTCCATTTGAACATACACTATTTTCTGGCTGAGAGTTTCCTTGCCTCCTGTAAAACCCTGACCATGTCCTCATAAAAGAGGTGCCTAGAAGGGATCAAAACTCTATCACCCACAATGTCAGTTGAAGAGGGACAAGTGAGGAAGGATGAGAGACCTCTCATCCTGTGTGAGGAGATCCAGCTGGTGAGGTAACTTGTGGTTATTGCCCCTTGCCAGATGCATTAAGTGGAGGGAAACCAGTGCTGTCTTGGCCAAAAATGAGTCACTAGCAAGATTTTTGGGGAGTCCAGTTGAATCTTCTTCAGGAGCTTTAAAAGTAAAAGAAGAGGAAGAAATCCATAAAGAAACGTCCCCTAGCAAGGAAAAGAGAGGGCTTCCATCTTCCATGCCAGATGGCATGGCACTCTGGAAGAGAAGAGAGGAAGCTGCCTGTTCAGAGGGGAGACAAAAAGATTTACCTAAGGAATACCCCACAGATGGACAATTTCCATAAACAAGTCTCTGGGAAGCATCCATTCATGAGCCTGTGTTTTGGACCTGCTCAAAGAGTCTGCCACTCGACTGTGCTCTGAAGTAATGTATACTGCCTGAAGAGTTAACTGATAACTGCACGCCACCTCCCAAGCCTGAAAAGCCATTCTGCAGAGGAAGCAAGATTTTGTGCCTCCCTGCTTGCTTACATACCATATCAGTGTACTGCTGTCTGTGTACACTTTTAAGGGACCTGGAAACAACATGAGGAGAAAAGCTTGAAGGGCATGAATCAGAACCCTCATCTCATTGATGTTGATATGGTCTGACTTCTGATAGGAAGGCCAAAGACAATGAACTTTCAGCTGAACAAAAGAAGCCCCCACCCTATGTCTGAGGTATCAGCAAACAGTTCTTGAGAAGGGATTGGATGTGAAAGGGCCAGCCAGGTTTGCAAGCAAACTGTTGAATCCAGCACTCCAATTCCTTCTGTAGACAGGGAAGGAGAGGTACACTGAAATCCAGAGGGTAACAATGCTGCAGCCAAACTGACTTGAGATACGACTGAAGCTTCCTCATATGCAGTTTAGCAAGACAGAGCATTGGAATAGAAGAGGTCATGAATCCCAGGGCCCAAAGAAACTCGCTGGCTATCACATGGCAGTCAAAGGAAGAAAAGACTGAAAAAAGCTGTCAATGACAAAAACTTTTCTAGGTGGA
This sequence comes from Protopterus annectens, assembly GCF_019279795.1. Classification (NCBI taxonomy): domain Eukaryota; kingdom Metazoa; phylum Chordata; order Ceratodontiformes; family Protopteridae; genus Protopterus; species Protopterus annectens. The sequence continues at coordinate 465,867,476 of NC_056735.1, forward strand.
AGGAAGACCATCACTGACACTATCTGAAGCCTGCATCCCAGATACACATTCTCCTGAGAGGCAGTTAGGGCAGACATTTTGTAGATGATAGTGAACCCCAGACTTTGCAGAAGAGATATGGTAAAGTTCAGATTCTGTAACAGCCAATATGCAGAAGGCTGCTGAAACAACAGATCATCTAGATAAGGAAAAATCTCAATGCCTTGATGCCTGCAGAAAGCAATCACAGGGACCAGGTATTTTTTGAATACCACTGGGGTAGCAGAGAGGCCAAAGAGCAAAGCAGAGAAGTGAAAATGAAAGGAAGACATAGATAAATGTAAAAGGTTCTTAAAAAGTTGGTGACTAGGGATATGAAGGTAAGCATCCTTTAGATCTGAAAACACCAGAAAAGCCTGTGGTAGAAAAGGAGGAAACAGGATTTGAGGAGTAAGCATCCAAAAAGAATGGACCTTGAGAAAGGTGTTGAGTTGGAAGAGGTACATAATAGGTCTCCAAGTGCCCTCCTTTCCAGGAACCAGGAACATCCTGGAATAAAAACCCTTTCCCACTTGGGAAGGGAGGAGAGGTCGAATGGTTTCTTGTTCACCAGGGACCCTAGAACCTCCAGGAAATGAGGAATTTGCTCTAGAGGAGGTTGAGGAATCCCTGAAAAAGAAGATAAAGACGTCCATAACATGAAGTAACTCTGACAGATGGCAGAAAAAGAAACAAAGAGTCTGAAGTGATGAGACACCAATTTGGAAGTCAAATGGAAACCCAAAGGGAAAAATTAACCTGGTCTAAAAGAAGGGGGAACAAACTGTCAAAGAGAAGTAAGTAGGCTTATCAGATAAATGAGGCTTCTAGGCCACAGAAATCTGAGAAGCCTTAGCATAGAGGGCACAAGGCCTGGCAGGGCTCCTGTAAGCAAAAGCAGATCTCAAAGGAAAATTCCTCTGGAACTTAGGGATAGGAGAGACAAAAATATATTTTAAGTCCTACAAGGATTTGCCTTTCTCTTGATGAGACTAACACATGTCAGCAGCAATAGTAGTCCCAAGAAGATGTTCATTATCCAAAGGAGCATCCAACAACTTGGCCTTAATATCCTCAGGCAGAGAGTGGCAACAAAGCCAAAATTAAGACTTCATGACAGACCCAAAGGCTACAGTCCTGAAGTGGCATGAGCAGCATCATAGCTACCCTTAACAGAGTGATGAGCCACTTGAGAAACAGAACTTGAAATAGATAAGGTAGAGGATTTGTCTTCAGAATCAGGAAGGTCAGAAATAACCTCATAAGCCTGAAAAATCAAGGCTAGAACATACCTAGTCATGTGGGTCTGGTAATTATCATCCCTAAAAGCCAAAGTGGAAGCAGTATAAACTTTCTTACCAATTCCCTCTATTGCCCTACTATCCTTATACGAAGGCAAAAGTTTGAAAGTGGGCAAAGGCTTACAAAATGTTTGTCGGAAGAGACTGACGCCACAGCGGGATCAGCAGAAGGACATTTAAATAAAAATTGACAATCCTTAGGAACCTTATAGAACCTATTGGGTTTCATAGGAGCAGGAGGATGAGAATCAGGAAGTTTGGGAACAGCAATGAAAGTATCTAACAAGCTGGCCAACACAGGTGGAACTACTGTTGGTTTAGGAGTATCGACCAAGCTTCAGAGGATATGTGAAAAGATGGATCCATGGTGGCCTCTGACAGGGTTATAGCAGAGGTATCCAATGCAGACACCGAATGATGTACAGAGTTATTACCCACTTCTAGAGAGGCATCCGGTGGAGGCTAGACAGCTAAATAATCTGACCGATACTTCTTGGTCTTCTTTTTACCTAGCAGGAGTATCTCATGGTTAAAGGAGTCTGCCATGGTTCCCTGGGCTAACTGTTTAAGCTATTGGTTTTCAAGATAAATGGGTAGAGAAAACAGTTTCTGTGTGTCTTAGGAACAAATGCCTTACAGATATCACAAAATGTACAGTTGTGAGAAACATCCAATCAAAAAAGACAATGTTTGCAATGATACATATGGGGAATCTGCTTCCCACACTGACATTATAACTTTTTGGATGACATGAGCTCTAATTATGAAAATAAAATACAAGATCAAGAAAAGTAAAAAAAAAAAAAAAAGAAACAACCCCAACATGCACTTATCTGGTGGCAAAGTATTCAGTACAGCAAGAATGCATTCGGATGAACTAGAAATAATGGCATTCTAAAATGGTGGCAAAGAAGGTCTAGGTAGTTTTGTCCATTTGTCCCTTTTATGCCCTATGTTCTGTGTGGGAGGCATACGTGTGATCATTAGGCTTTTGTATACTGGCCGAACATCAGCTGGGTTGGGTAGGATATCCCTTCTGTTTAGTATACTGAAACAGTGAAATAGAAGGACATCTAGACTGTTACTGCCACATTAAAATTTTCTAATGTTATAAACTTTGAGGTTTTCATAAAAATATATTAAAATTGAGCATTGCATTTGGTCATTTTGTTAAGTAAAAAAAGGATACAGTATACTGCTGAAATTAATTAGCAAACTACTAAAATGCTCTATTTATAAAACCTAACCTAGTAAAGTTTTTCATATAAGAACTACTTCAATGATGGAAAATATTATAAAACCTGTATACCAGGTCATTTAAGTAAGGTAATCTGTTACCTAAGGTAATTCCTTTTTCAAATGTGAACAACATGAAATGGAGATTTTATACGGACATAGAGGTATAACTACTCATATCAATACAACAAGGGAATCCCTCTCGTGAAAGATAAATTAAAACAGTTTATATGCTACATGCCTTTCAGGAGTTACAAAAGAAACAAAAAAAAGAGTTTTTCTGTAGACAGGCACACAGAATTTACAGAGTACTGCTGGTGACCTATATAATGCTGTATACAAAGTTAAATCTTCAGACTTATTAAGTAATAACTACTGCTCATGTTTTTAATTTGTACATACTTCGAGATTGTCTAATGCATATGCATTTAGTAATCAAACTAAATCAACAAATCATGTCCATTGTGCTTGGGCAAAAGAATTTGCTGGACTATGGCACAATCATCCCAAGAGGAATTCTCAAATTAAGTTTGCATGTACTAGTAATGCTATATCACCATGCTAATAGAGATCATAAACAACAAGTCACAATTTAGAAGGCTACTTCAGAGAAAATGCAATGGTCATTTGTCTTACACATTAAATTACTATTTCCCCAAAGTCTATTAAATATTTATTTTACACACTCACTTTATCTTATTTATTTATTTATCTACCTACTAGTTTGGCCCATACATCCTTTTCAACCATGAGCTGAGAATGAATAAATATAACACTTCCGAGTAACACACAAAACATGTGTATAAAATATGTGCACACATGCTCTAAATATGAATAAAAATAATGCATATGATGTAAGCAGAAGATGAAAAAATGAATATATATATATGTAGATTCCATCCATGAGAAAAAAAAAAAGGTTAAAAGACAAATTCATGGTATCCATATATTTTTTTCAAAGTTAGCATGCCTGAAGCCATATTATTGAGAGTCTAAAAATGATGGAAGTTGCCCATTGAATTTGCCTTGTAAGCTTGGAAGCACAAATTGATTTCCTATAAAAGCTTGCAGTTAATCCAAACTGGCTGGTCTTACTTTCAAATTCTATTTTAGCCATAACCAGTGCAAACAGGGATCTAGCAAGGATGACAGAGCTTTCATTCTTTAACCTTTGTTGTAGGATATTATGTCTGACAGTCATGATGCTAAAAGAAGTCAGTATTCAAGTTTTATCAACTTATACATTAGGGTGCCTGAGATAAGTTTAGATCTTCCTATGAAAGGCTACCAATTTACATTTTGATGTGGAGAAAAATGTTAAGTCCTGTGACTTGCTAGAACCATAAAACTGCATTTTTTAGTAACAGGAGTCAGCAGTCAACTGTTGTTATAAACACAACTACAGGAAGGGAATGTTCAAGTGTAGTCAGCGATTTATAATGCAAAGTGTTGTTTTAGCTTCATCTGGCAGACTTGAGGTTTGTTTCCACAGATTCAGTTGGTCATTTTATTCACTGTTAATTCAGAGTGATTTTTGAAATAAAGTGGTGAATCTATTATTATGCTCAGGATGTAAGGCTGAGTAACTTTCTGCATTTCTGGTGGATTATAGTTGGCTTATTTTGTCTTACCTTATTTTAAAATAAGGTGAAGTCTTGTAACTTTTGTTATACTGCTTTAATAGCATAGCTATGCTCATGGTTGCATAAATCATGGCATATAAATTTAAATGAAAGAAGGAACAATATATAATTTAAAATGTTGAATGGTAGGAGACTTCTTGCCATTAAGAAATGCAGCTCTGCAGTGGAGTTACTAGAGAGAGACCAGTTATTAGGAATGCAAGAACAATTGCAGATATCACACTTGAAAATGTATTCCCATTTGCCCCAATATTATTGACATTAAAACACCAATAAACTAATCTTGATTAATGGAAAAAGAATATTTTAAGAAACTGGTCGAAAAATATTATATTAACAAGATATAAAGAAAATTAAGAGCAGTTGTCAGAATCTGCATAAATGGAATATATAATTATAACTGTTAGGTTTTCTGCTTAAATTAGGTATCTATATGCATTTTCTTAATAGTTATGCAAGTGCTTTATCTCATATCACATAAAAATATATATCTAAAATACAAGAGATTTGCAATTCAGTCTATAAATTTAAAAGCAAGTACTAATTGTATTGTTAAAGAACAGTACAGATGTACTAACAATTTACATTTCTATAATGTATGATGCTGGTTATACACTAATCCTTTAAAGACAATTATAAGGCATTGCTCAATGTAGTTGAAGAATGTGACTATTAACCTACTTAGAGTCAAACTGGATGTCATTTGAAATGTCAGCACTCAAAATGCTAAGTGTCAGCACATCAAAGATAGAAAAGTTAAAAATGCAAGAGAATTGTGAATTTTGAATGCTGTTTTTCTTCTTTATCACCCTAGACTCAAAATATACTAACTCTATGATCACCATACCTCAGAAAAAAAGAATGCTTTGGGAAATGGCTATCTTGGACTTCATATCTATAAGTCAAGTTATGGTTTTTGCAAAACTCATGTTTTTAGTTTCACATGAAACAGAATAATCTTTGTTCATGGTCAAATTAAAAAAAAAATGCCACATGTCCTTTCAGCAGTTATTTATAATGTTGAGTCATCAACTATCATGTGCATTTTATAACAGCTTGCTCTCTCCCATATCTATAACATTCATATATTAACCCATGTAGAGTCATATGCAGTTTTTAGTCCATATGAAACAGCACAACCTTTGTTCAGGGACATGTTCAAAAATACATTATTATTTTTTTTTATTCCAGCGTTTATTCAGTAACCATTTTGTGGATTTCAAAAGTTTTCTGTCACCCATATCAATAAATTGCATCCATGATAATTCAATAAGCAACAAATCCCCCAACAACATAAACTATTTTAGTCATGTGAATGAGATGGTTCAAACTCACTCAAAGGTTTTACAATTAAAAAAATGTGAAGAGATGATGATACTTTTGAATGACATTTTACTTACAGCTGCCAATACTACACTCTGTCTGAAAGCTGATGCTAGTAGCCAGCAATCCGTTGTTTCTTGACTTAGTTCAAGTGTGAAAAATACAGTTAGATGAATTTATCACTTATACAAGCAGGCATATCTTATAGAGCCCTTTTACTGGCTGGTTGATTTTATCTAAACAGCCTAGAATACTAATGAAGCACTATGTAATACATAAATAAATGTAAGCATATAGTTGGATAAAAGTTTTAAAACAGAGGAATGTTAAAAGAGATAAGCTTTTGGACTGGGATTTTTAAATCCTTTTTTTCTCATACCATTTTTGCCTTTAAGCAACCTGATTGTAAAACCTCCTCTCTATTATACATTAAACTGTCTGACTGGGACTGTCATCCAGGCAGCTGGGACAGTGCTTTCTGCTCTCACAAACATCTGAGCAATGAAAGTCATTTTTGTTTTATGGCATAATCATACTCCTGCTGGTTGGATGAACCATTACGTCATCAGAGGGGTGGCTGATGCCCTTTTGTCTGTGCTTGCATGCCTGACCCTATGAGATACCATGGGCTACTGTTACTGGTTTGAGCAACCACACAAGCATGTTCCTGAATATGGCTCCTCACAACATGATGGGTCTCCAAACTCCAGCCAGAGCCCGATTATGAGAGGAGTAGTTCAGACAGATGGGATTACCATCCCTCTCCACGATATGGGCACACTCCATTCTCCCTGCCTGTGCTAATGGCACCCAAGCAACTAGTCTGCCTTAGGTTTACTGTGCCATAATCAGGGCTCTCTCTCTCTATGCCAGCTGCACAGGGTATTGGGATCCTTGCTTTGAATAAGGCAAAAAACATATTTATTTGTTTTTATAGACTGATCATCAAGTAGTACTAGCCTAAACGAAAAACATCCATGTCTTTCTTACTATGTGCCTGTTAATGGAAAGATTATGACTATGTTACAAAAGATGGATTTTTATATTGTATATAAACTATATATATATATATATATATATATATATATATATATATATATATATACATCTGTGACTTGGTTGAATCATCTGTGGTGACTCTACTAACATTGACTGATAAAACATTCTTGCTTTTTCATGTCTCTTGGTGTGCTATTAAATTTACGAAAATGACAAAGCCAGATGGTACACAGATTTGTTTGTCCTGGATTTCATAAAATCATAGGAGTGATGGTATATTCTTGCAGCTACTTATCATATAGAGAAATAAGAACTTTGTTTCATTTTGTTCTTCCCTTTTGCTAACAGTAATAGAAAAACAAGGATTCAAGGAAAAATTAAGCATTGAGGGTTATAGTTCATTATACACAAATTAATAATTGAACATTTCTGGCTGTGATGTGATAAAAAGTGAAACAGAATGACCACAGCATAAGGCCACACTTAACATTGATGACAAGTAAGTTAAATATGGGTATATAGGTGTGTATGTGTATTTGTAACTTCATATTCACATGTATATTTAGATACATTTGGCAGAAAAATTAAATTTATAAGTAAAAAGGAAAACTGACAATAATTGTTCACATAATAGAAAATGTGAGTCAAAATAATTACTCCATTTGCCTCATTTATAAATAAAGTATTAGTTTTAATAAACTATTCAAATGTTTATAACAGACACAAACTACAAATAAAATGTTTACAGAAATGTTATGTTGTTACTAAGTAATGAAAAATGGCATGTTTTGTTTTTCTCAAATACATTGTGCAAAAGCACCAGTTTTTTAATGAGAACAAAACGTTTCTCTAGTTAAAACACTCACATGTTCACATTGACCCCTTCAGTATACAGACAACAATAAATTAATTTCTACATTTTCCAGCACTCTCAGGGCACTAATATTCAAACTAAGTTGTAATTCACAGTGAGAACCCACATGGTTAAAGTGATGCATATACAGTTTTCATTGGCGGTATAAGTTCATCTGTTGAAATGCCTATGCATGTCCTGTCCGTAAAACATGCCCTAAAATGTTGAATGAAGATGATTCACTGACAATTGTACATGTACAAACATAGCATTGGCCATACTTTAGTGACCTATGTTCACTCTTTCCTAAATAGATTTGTTTCTTGCAGAAAAGGTGACATATACCCCTTTCTCTGTAGCTCTTAAAGTTAAACCAGTTTCAATTGTTCACATATACATTGTTGTTTAATCTATTTTGCTTTATTTTACATTTTGTTGACTGGACTGGATATGCTGGGTAATGACCATTTTCAGAGGGGACTAAGGGAGGTAAAACCAGGTACTGAAATATAATATGAGAAAGTAAAATGTTACAGTGTGATAACATTGAAGAAAATGCAGCTGTGGTTAACACATAAATAACATACAAGCACAGTAGGCTACAACTGTTGAGAGGTTATGAACTTCAGGGGATGTAAAGACTGAAAGAAAATGTTTTATTTTTAAACTTGTGCAACTTTAGAAGAAATAACACAGGAGTTACAGAAAAAAAGTAAGCAACATAAGAAGAAATGGAGACATTTGAAGTGGAAAATTTAAGTCGCACCACATTTGTGGTTATGGTAATGCTGTTGTAAATGCAGTTTGGGACAAACTAAGTTGTCCTGGTCCCTCGAGTAAGGGGGTAAAGGGGTGTGTGGAGGGTATAGAGGTAGAAAGTAAGGTAAGGATTGTAGCTGGATAGGATAGTGGGTTTGTGGTGGTGAAAGGGTTAAGGAGAGAGGGAGATGTAAAAGGAAGTGAGGTAGGAGTAGGTGGGACTTCTTACAGTACTAAGTGTTAGGGATTAAAGGAAGTAGGCACATTTGGTGTGAGTTGGTGGAGAAACAACTAACTTACGTCCAGATGACCTGTAGGTTTCGTGGATGAAGATAGGCCTTGGATGGTGGGGAGAGAAGGGGTTAGGTGGTCTGGGTCAGTCCCCCCATTGGTGTTTTCTAGAGGTTAATTTAAGGGGGGAGCTGGAGTCTGGGAATATAATTTGAGCTTACTGGTAGGAAAGGGTGATAGAATACTGTGTGTGTGTGTGTGTGTGTGAATGGTTGTGGGGTCGTCAAAAAAAAACAAAACAAATATATATATATATATATATATATATATATATATATATATATATATATATATATAATGAAGTGGGGATGGGAGTAGTGCTAGGCTTAACTGTGTGTTGAGGTTTTCTTTGCTCCCTGTCATCTGCGGGTCTCCGGGGGATTCGCTGGCCCTTTTTTGGTGGGGTCATGCGGTCAAGGGACATCCATGGGGGAAGGCTGGGCCTGTCGTTAGCTCTGTCGGTGCCATGCAATCGGGGTAATATAAAAAAATAAATAAATAGAAAAAAGGAAGGTGTTCTCCCGGTGGTTGTGGTAGGCAAAGGGGGGGGTCCATCGGTGTAATCCGGTCCCATTTAGGTTGGGGGGTTGTGGTGGATCACTCCTCATGCTCCTTGGTGGGTTTGTGGGCTGGCCATGTCCATTTCTGGGAAGATGGTTCTCCCGGTCGTTGTGGTAGGTGGTAGCATTGGGGGATAGTGGCAGATCATCTCCTTGGGGGTCCATCATTGTGTCCAGCTTCATCTGCATTGGTGGTAGTGGCGGATTTCTGTTTGTGCTCCCTGGGGGGGTTCATGGGTGTACGTCTGTCTTCTCTGGTCATTCGGCTTCAAGATGGCGTCAAGGTCATTCTGGTGTCCCTCCGTCCTGGTATTCGGTGGTGGTGGTGGTGGAATATCTTCTCCCTGGTGGGTTTGTGGGCTGCAGTGTCCTTATAAATTATCCCGGTGGTTGTGGCAGGTGTTCGGGGGTCCATCATTGCTTCATCTGCATTGGTGGTAGTGGCAGATAGCTGTTCGTGTTCCCTGGTGGGTTCGTGGGTGTCAGTCTGTCTTCTCCGGTCCTTCCGGCTTCAGGATGGTGTTGCGGTCATTCAGATGTCCCTCCGTCCTGGTATTTGGTGGTGGTGGTGGAATATCTTCTCCATACTCCCTTGTGGTTTATTGGCTTGCTTCTGCCGTTCTTTCGGACATTGGGTCCAAGCGCCAGTTTGTGCATGTGCACTGCATTACTTAGCCATTACCGCTGTGGAGTATCGTGCTGGTAGGAAAGGTAAGTGTTTTAGGCTTAATTGTAAGAATGATGATGGGATTGGGTGGCTGGTAGATAGGGATATAGTTAGAAGCACAGGATTAATTAATTAATTATTATTATTATTATTTTTTTTTTTCATAGATACACACGGGGAGGGATATTAATAGGGGATATTCTAGGGTTAGGAAGGGGTGAAAATGGTAGGAGGCATGGCTGACATGGTGGTTGAAAGGTGAAGTGTGGGCAGGCAGGGGAAAGTTAAGGTATGGGGGCAAGGCAATACTAGGGGTTGGAGGGGTAGGGCAGTCGGGCTTATAGAATAGTTTTAATATTTTGTTTCTCTTTTACAGATGGCCAAATTACGAGAGCCAAGGCAGAGGTGGCAAGCAATTGTGGCCCAGCAGAGGAACTGTTCCAGGAGACGGCAACATTGGAGGTGGTACAGGAACCTGAACAGATCCCAGGTTGGGAGAGGAGAAGCACAGTGGTGAGAACCCCAGCTGGAGGGAAAAAGCAACAGGCATCGCAGCAGGTGGTAGCAGTGGAGACACTGGTTCCCAGCACATTGCAAGACGAAGGTGGAGGTAATGGTTTTACTATGGCAGCATTGTCGGGGGAGCTACAGGTTGAGGATTGTGGGGGGGTATGACGATGATTTATCAGTTGGGGATCTCAGGGGTGGTGTGCAAGGGATAAGAGGAGGCACAGAGGCAACTAGCACAGGGTGCCAGGTACTTGGTTAGAGATGCGATGGGGGGCAGTGGGTTCTGGGGACAGTTCGGTCTTGGGCTTGGAGGTAGGCTCTGATTTTGGGCTGTGGCCTTGGGACTGGTTGACAACCCAATCTTTGGGGCAGGGGACAGGAGCAGTTCTCCTGACTCCGCACATTCCGAGTTTGGTTAAGGAAAAAATTTGGAAAGGAGAGTATGTAGATTTTTTGAGCTGATCGATGCGGAAGGGGTCCAATGGCTAGTGGAAGCAGAGTCCTCTAATAGCAAGGACTTGTTACTGGCTTTAGCAGCATTGGGAAGGCAGAGGGTAGGTAAGCTTCGCCCTAGGACATGGGATAATTGGGTGGTTGGGTTTATTTATTTTATGGCAGTGCAGCTGGAAAAGGACGGGTCTTTGGCTCTGCCACTGCTAGGCTATTTCCTTACCATTCGTGAGGCACAACCGTTAAGGCCAGGTAATGCGTGGCTCTGGTATGATCAGATTTTCTGCAAACGGAAGGCTGTGGACCAGTCACTTCATTAGCAGGTGCGTCATCCAGATATATGGTTGGCTACGATGATGGATAGTTACGGGGGCTTTAACAGAAGGTTGAGTGGGCCGGAAACAGCGGGTGTGTTTTGGTCATTTAATAGTGGCTTCTGTACATGGGTGGGGTGCAAATTTGCCCACGTTTGTTCGAGATGTGGGGGGGGGGTCATTCGGCCACTGGCTGTGGTCAGCAGGATTTGTCCTGGAACTCTAATGTTATGCGTCATGAGGGTGGATTTGGTGGGTAAGACTTTCAGCCGGCCCGGGGGAGGGGTAATTTTTGTGGGTCCTGGGGATTTGGACTCGGGTTCTTTAGAGGCAATAGAGGAAGGGGCACCTATTAAGGTGGAGGTTCTCTGGGGTATGCTTCATCAGTTTCCTGGTTTGGCCATCAAAGAGGAGATAATACAAGGATTTCAAGGGGGGTTCGTATTATGTCCACCATGGGAAGGGATGGGGAGGGTTTCAAGAATTTACGATCTGTTTAAGGTAAAGAGGACATCTTGGAGGCTTTATTGTAGAAACAGTGTAGGGTGGTGTGGTTACTGGGTCCTTTTGACAGTTTGCCTTTTAGTGCTTACAGGGTGTCGCCTTTGGGGTTGGTGCCAAAGAAGCGAGAAAGGGAATTCAGAGTGATACATCACTTGTCTTATCCAGAAGGGAATTCAGTAAATGATTTTATTGTAGAAGAGGAGGTTAGGCTGCATTACACTTCCTTAGATGATGCAGTGAAAGTGATTAGGGAATTTAGGGAGCCATGGTTGGTTAAGGTCGACATTGAGTCGGCTTTTCGATTGTTGCCTATTAGGAGTGAGGATTGGTCACTACTGGGGATGCAGGTAGGAGATAAGTAGTACTTTGATAAAGCTATGCCTATGGGTTGTTCAGTGGCATGTACGACTTTTGAGAAGTTCAGTACAGTATTGCATTGGATTTGGTAGCAGAAAGTGGGGACTCAAAAGGCAATGCATTATTTAGATGATTTTTTGTTGGTGGGCGAAGGAAGGGTAGGAGCACAGGAGTGTTTGCGGGAGTTTACTATTATGTGTGAGGAGTTAGGGGTACCATTGGCTCAGCATAAGATGGAGGGTCCGGCAAGGGCATTAGAATTTCTGGGATTAACAGTTGATGCAGAGCAGGGACTGTTTTGTTTACCAGAGAATAAAATAGAGAGGCTTAGGTCGGTGATAGGTTCGGTGTTGGGTAAGGATAAGATTCAGATTCGTTCAATTATGGAGTTTCTTGGCCTTTTGAATTTTTCCTGTTGAGCGGTGCACCCAGGGCAAGCTTTTTCCAGGTCACTGGCATGTTTGCTGAAAGGGGGTAAGAGCAAATACCATTGGGTTAGGGTAACCCAACTGGTGCGGGAGGACTTGGGGTTGTGGAATGGGTTTTGGCAACAATTTAATTGGATATCTTTTTGGTAGTCAGACTGGGTGGGGCAGGAGGAACTTCAGCTGTTTAACGACGTAGCTGGGGGTGCTGGCATGGGGGCCTATTTCAGGGGTCGGTAGTTTGCAGCTAAATGGCCTCAGGATTGGGAGGAGGTATGGAAGCAGAATGTGGTCTTTCTGGAGTTGATGCCTATATGGGCAGCTTTGGTGGTGTGGAAGGAGCAATTGAGGGGCAAATGTGTAGTTTTTCACTCTGAAAATATTGGCTGTAGTGAGGCTATTGCAAAAGAAGACAGCTAAGTCGGGCTTGTTATTGTTGGTATTATGTAAATTGGTTTTGCAGAGCCTTTTAATAAATTTTTCTTTTACAGGAGTGCATTTGCCTGGTGTAAGGAATGAGATTGCTGATAACTTGTCCCAATTTCAGTTTTGCAGGTTTCGAGGGTTGGTTCCATGGGCGGAGGAGGTGCCAGAAATCCTGCCAGAGGAGGTGTGGAATCTTGGGTCGATGTAGCCATGCAGTTGGCATGGCATTCCTGGCCCCCTTCTACAAGGAAGGCGTATGGTAGGGCTCTTTCTGATTTTAATCAGTTTATTTTGCAGCTGCCAGAGGAGGAAGGGATATAGTCGGAGGAATTACTAGTGCGATATGTAGCTTGTGCTTGGGGGTTAGGCAAGGCTTTGCAGATGGTTAAGGTGGATTTGGCTGCAATTAGCATTATCGCTAAGGTAGCAGGGTTGCAGGATTTCACTAAGTCTTGCACATTAGGGCGTATGTTGAGAGGTTGGGGGAAAATGGTGGTGGAATGTAAGGATATTCAATGGCCGCTTACGAGGGTTATATTGAAAGTTTTGTTGAAAGGGTTAGGTTTGTTGCAAAAGGGGTCTCTGGATTATTTTATGTGGGGTATGTTATGTACATGGTTATATGTTGGTGCTTTTCATATTTCGGAGTTGTTAGGTTCGATATGTTGGAAGGATGTCATTATAGGGTAGGGTGAGGTTACTACTGCATTAAGGAGGAGTAAGACAGATCAGTTGGATAGGGGATGTGTGGTGGTGTATAAAACTGACAAGAATCCTTGCATTTGTCCAGTAATGTGGGCAAAAGAATTTATGAGGAGGCGGAAGGGGAGTGTGGATCAGTAAATTTTTTGTTCAGTGGATGGGAAGGTAGTGTTGAGTAGTAGATTCATAATTTTGGTGAGGAAGGTTTTACGTTGCATGGGATTTCCGGTGGAGAGGTTTGCAGCTCACTCGTTCAGGATAGGTAGGGCGTCAGATTTAGCTAGAGAGGGTAGTTCCATTGAATTAATTAAAAGAGTGGGGAGGTGGTTTTCAAATGCATTTTTGTTTTATATTAGATAAGTTGTGGTCTGATTATTATTTTTTCTTCTTTTCTTTTAGGGAAGCACGTTATCATCTTGGGGCATTCATTTATCCACTGGGCAGAGAAACGTGCTTTAGTTAGGGATGATGGAGTAAATTTGGGTTTAGCACATTTAGTGTCCTGGCATGGTGTTAGGGGTCTTGGGATCAGTTGTTGCATGAATTTGAGAGGGCTAAACTGAAGATGGGTTGTCCTTGTATACTAGTCATTCATTTAAGGGGCAATGACTTGCGCATTCTTTCTAAAAAACAATTGGTGGACATTATGCTGCGGGATTTGTTGAGATTACAGGCATTGTACCCGGGTATGGAAATTGTGTGGTCAGAGTTGGTTCCGTGTTTGTGTTGGATGGCTGCATATAGCTATAGGGCGATTGAAAGGGTCGGAAGATGTGTTAATCAAAGGCTGGCTAGGCAATTAAGGATTTTGGGGATGCATACTATTGACCATGGAGATTTTGGGAATGGAGAGGAGTCTTGGTATCGAACGGATGGAGTGCACCTTAATGACGTGGGACTGGATCTTTTTTATTTGCATCTGAAACTCTTTTTAGAGGATATGATTGTGGCTAGGGTTTAGGAGGGGGAACAGCCTGGGATCAGGCTGGTGGCGGAGAAGAGGGACAGGATTGTCCTCTTCTGTTCCCGCTCTAAAGGAGGTTGTTATTTATTAATGGTTTGGTATGATGGTGAGGTGAGTAGGTACGCTGCCTCTTTATGTGGGTGAGTAAGTATGCTGCCCCGGTGGAGGAGGTATCAGGGTGAGTAGGTACACTGTCCTGAGGTAAAGTTCATCCAGGGTGAGTGGTGATGCTGCCCGGAGATCATTGTTGCTGAGGAAGATAATTAATGTTGGTTTTATGTGTATATAGTTCATTGTATAATACAGTTTAATAAAGGTTGTCAAATGTCTTTATGTGTGTGGTGTGGTTATTTAAAGGGGGGAATGGGACAAATGTAGTATGGGACAAACTAAGTTGTCCCGGTCCCTTGAGTAAGGGGATAAAGGGGTGTGGGGAGGGTATAGAGGTAGAAAGTAAGGTAAGGATTGTAGCTGGATAGGATAGTGGGTTTGTGGTAGTGAAAGGGTTAAGGAGAGAGGGAAATGTAAAAGGAAGTGAGGTAGGAGTAGGTGGGACATCTGACAGTACTAAGTGTTATGGATTAAAGGAGGTAGGCACATTTGGCATGAGTTGGTGGCCCTCCCACCTTCCTCTTTTGTATATGGATGGAAGACGTGGGCAATTTGAGGTGGAGAAGAGGGACAGGATTGTCCTCTTCTATTCCCCCTCTAAAGAAGGTGGTTATTGGTTAATGGTTTGGTATGGTGGTGAGGTGAGTAGGTACGCTGCCTCTTTATGTGGGTGAGCAGGTACGCTGACCCAGTGGAGGAGGTATCAGGATGAGAAGGTACGCTGCCCTGAGGTAAAGTTCATCCAGGGTGAGTGGTGACACTGCCCGGAGATCATCGTTGCTGAGGAAGATAATGCTGGTTTTATGTGTATATATTTCGTTGTATAATACAGTTTAATAAAGGTCGTCAAATGTCTTTGTGTGTGTGGTGTGGTTATTTAAAGGGGAGACGGGACAAGATGTATTTGGAGGAATGTGTAAAAGTGGAGGGATTCCAGATTGATTCAGCTTCAAAAGGAATCATGTTTCATTGTCTGGATAAGAACACACTCAAGAATACAAAGAATGTTTTAGTTTTAGAAATGAATGTTCTCGGTTGGAGAAAAATTCTAGGATTTGAGCATAGTGTAACTCCATGAAAAAATGTATAATGTCATATGCTTATTATTTCTACTTGTCTTAATAACAAAAACTGATTTTCTCAAAGTTATGACAGTTAAATGGCACTTAATTTTAATATAGTCTGCTGTGAAATATGACCGCCAGTAACCAGTGAAGGAGATACTCATTTTCCTAAGAATTAGCATATGCCTCAGTTCTTTGAAGATCTGAAACAAATAAAAAATGTTGTTTTATGGTATACTCCCATCTATCCCTATCCAGAAGTACTGGGCAGACAAAAGGGATAAGATTTTCTAATACTAACAACATACCTGCAATTCTAGTGTACAGTACATTTGTGCTGCTGAAGCTTTCTGAGCATGTTCTGTTGTTCTTAACTCCTTTATGGAGGATCTTGTCCACATATACTGAACACAGCTAACACACCTGACTAATAAAGGAAATGCATGAATTATAGTTTGTC
Organism: Protopterus annectens; assembly: GCF_019279795.1. Taxonomy (NCBI): domain Eukaryota; kingdom Metazoa; phylum Chordata; order Ceratodontiformes; family Protopteridae; genus Protopterus; species Protopterus annectens. Next base: position 465,883,413 of record NC_056735.1, read on the forward strand.
TACTGACAGTTCTATTTTTGTAATACTAAAAAATCATGTTTTTATTTCATAGATGATACATGATTTGCTTAGTATCCAAATACATTAAATGCAATGTTGAATTAACCAGGTGATGAGCAAGGTCGCACTGGACTGATATTTGAATATTAGAGACACAGGAATGTATATTAATAGTTGTTACTTTTGGAATCACTAAAGGCAATGAGTGGGCAGTCTTACATTCATATATTACCACAGCAATGTTTTTTTGATTATGTTATTTTTTAGGTTTGACGTTCTAAGATTCCATCAACTATCTGACAATAAGTATTATGTTTTATGCTGTTAAAGTACTGCTTCCTATACTCCAATGTTTGAATTATTTGCCTGCTATGTGACTCTGATTGAGTCACTTAACTTGATAGTACTTCTGGGTTATCCTTAAAAAGTGACAATTGGGTCATGTAGGCTTGCCCAGTTAAAAAAAATAAATCTGTCTATGCACACACACACACACACACACACACACACACACACACACACGCACACACGCACGCACGCACACACACAAACGCACGCACGCGCGCACACACACACACACACACACACACACACACACACACACACACACACACACACACACACACACACACACACACACACACACACACACCAGACACCAGTTGGCATAAAGATTAAGGGCCTTACCTCCCAAGCACAAGGTACAATGTTCACTCCTGACCTGCATCCAATACCTATTTCCAGTCTGCATGTTCTCTTGGTGTCTCTGTGGGGTTCCTTTCACCTATGAAAAACATGCTTAGTGCTTCCATCTCATACTCGCCATCAAAGAATGGAGGTGTGGGCAGCAGCCCAGACTCTACATGATACCCTATAGCTGGAAGAGTTGCATAAACCAACCTCTCTGAGCATGCACTGTGGTGCAAAGTATCCTCATTATAGGAGAACATGGATCACAAACTGATCACCAATGCAGGGCTGGCGACTTGACACTGTAAAATATGTCTCTAGGTGATTTAGTCATGTTGACTAATGTCGTCAGTGGGCATGGATATTACCTACTGGTGATAAGTGGTTAGGACCTGGCCTACTATGCCAGGAACCCATGCTAATGGTGGGAGGGGTGTATGTGCCCCTATTGGTGAGTGTGTGCCAGCCATAAAGCCTAGCAGCCCTGGGTCAATAAGCTACTTGCTGGCAAGTGTTCCTTTGCCCAGCCTGGGTTAGCTCTGTTAAGTGAAAGCTGAACATAAAACCAGCCAACCTTCCAAAGATGAACTGCGAATTGCTACACTAAATGTAGGTTCACTGACAGGATGCAGCTTAGAAGAGTGGATGACATGATGGTAAGGAGGAGCCGGGACATCCTATATACCAGGAGATGAGATGGAAGAGCAGTGCAGCAAAGCCACTTGGCTTGAGATCTAGAATCTAATACTCAGAGGAGGACAGGCTAGAAATAGTGTGGGAATTGTGGTGAGGGAGAAGCTTCAGAAGACGTGAGGGATCTCATCAGAATTTGTGAAAGATTCATAATCATCAGATTCCAGCCTAATGATAGGGCAATATTCATAATCTCAGCTTATGCCTCACAGGTGGTGAAAAAAACAGAGCATTCAGATAAATCAGGACAGCATGAATTTCTGTTGATAATGGGTGACCTGGCTGGACATATTGGAACAGACAAACAGGATATAAGGACTGCATAGGTCCACATGGGTGGGACAATAAGACAAAAGAAGGACAGACCATTTTAAACTTTGGTCTGACAAATGACTTGATAGTAGCTAACATATGATACAGACAGAGAGATAGTCACAAAAGCACATGCAAGAGTGGTCAACATGCAATTTAGGTAGACTTTCTCCTATTATGGAAAGGGCATAGGGGTAGAATCAGTGATTGCAAAATCATCCTCAGTGAAAGAGTTGGCCCGCAGCATAAACCACTGGTTGCCACAATCATCTGCAAATATTGATCTGAGAAGGCTCCAAGGTCAAAAGAGACCAGGATGCAGATCTAGAAGTTGACCGTAGAGAAATCATAGCAATTCAAGGAATTAATCAGAAGAAGAAAAAATATGTGATGTTGAAAAAGAATGGCATTGCCACAAAACAGCATGTGTGAGGACTACAGAACAGATATGTGGTCAAGTCAGGTATGGAAATAATGTACATAAGGAAAGCTGGTGGTGGAATACAGAAGTCCAGGAAGTCATTAAAAGGAAAAAAAGCATGCAGGAAAAAATTGGAGAAATGATAAACCAGATTAGGCAGGTGTACTGGCTGGCTAACAAATAAGATAAGAAAGGAGTTGTAATAGCAAAGAACAAGAAATCAGAGGCACTCTACTAGCTTCTAGAAATTAAGTCAGTAGATGGCACACAGAAACCACATCAAGTAGCAAGGCAAAGACAGAAAGATAAAGAAGATAGTCAGACACTCTTCATAAGGGATGCCAGCAACAACCTGCTCACCAGTCCACAGGATATAAAAGGAGTAATTTCAGCAGCTTATGAATGAAGAAAACCCCACAGAAGCTGTACTTCCCCAGACACAGCCTAGGTGAGGAAAGAGGAGGAGCCCACCAGAGAAGAAATCAAAACAGTGCTAAGGAAAATGAAGTCAGGGATAGCAGCAAGCTCAGGTGAGGTCACAGCAGACATGATAAAGATTCTGGGTAAGATAAGGAAGAAGTGGCTCCTAAGGGTGCTCATAGCAGTGTGCAGGGGAAAGGTGTATCCCAGATGACTGATGATTAATCACACTAGTGCCAATGTTTAAGAATGAAGGAGACATTCAAAACTGTGGGCAGTATAGAGGAATCAAACTCCTACTGCACTGCATGAACGTTCTGGAGAGGGTGATTGATAAATGAATATGCAGAATAGAAAGTAAGATTGGAAATGAGCAGTTCATATCAGGATGCAACACAACTGACCCAACGTTTTTTGAGAAACAGCTGAGAAGACACTAGAGATATGGAATGAGACCAAGTTGGCATTCCTAAACTTGAAGAAAGCATATGACAAGCTACGAAGAAAGCTGATTTGGGAAGTTCTGTGGTGGCTCAGTTTCCCAGAAACATTTGTAGAATTAGTGCAAGCTATGTACAAGGACCCAATGACTCAGGTATGAATGTTGTTCAGTCTCACAGAGGGGTTCCTAGTGTGACTGCAAAATGGTTCAACTTTGAGCCTACTGCTGTTCATACTGGTGATGGACTACATTAGCAAACAAATCGCAGGGTACAGATCAACAAAGTTACTGAGCAAGAACTTTAGCAAAGGATAAGGGAATAGAATGCAAAACTGTAGGCACATGTGATGCAACTGAGTACAAATAAGACAGTTGTAATGGCAGGAAATGGTGTAGTTCATAAGAAGATGAGAAATGAGACAGATGGGAAAACAGTGGAACAAGTTATCTTTTCAAGTATCTGGTAGGGGTGGATGAGGAGAAGGGAAGTCTGAAAGAGGAGGACAAAACTAGAAGCAGAGGGGCTGCAGCCAACTGGCATACTGTGTCAGTGGTGGTCTATGACAGAAATATGCCAAAGAAGCTGAATAATAAGGTGTACAACAGTGGTGTGACCAGTACTACTGTGTGTTATGAAAATATGAGCAGTAAAGCAGAGTAGTTAAGGAAACCAGAGGAAATGGAGATGAAGTGTCTGAAACGGAGATGAAGTGTCTGAAACGAGTGGTAGGTTGCACACTATGGGACAGACAAAGAAATTAGGACATAACAGCTGAAAGCAAAGCAAATGCAGTTGCATAAAAGGTCAAAGATAACAGATCACTGTGGTGCAGGCACATGTGTAGATAAACAGTAAACAACCTAGTGAAGGAGATCTGGGACAGACAGGAAAAAAGGCAAAGTCCATCCAGGAAAGAGATGGATGGACTGTGTGAGAGAAGACCTGCATCAGGCATGAGTGTTGAAAGAAGGCAGGATAGTGGCATTAAATAGAGAGAAATGGCAACAGTTGACATGACACCGCGACCCCCTGTAGAAAATGTGAAAAAGTGGGTTTATGATGATGACACACACATATAACTCTCTCTCTCTCAATAGATACACATACACACACATATATATATATATATGGAGAGAGAGAGATGGGTACACAGAGAAATATAAAATGCATTTTATTACTCTGAATAGTATAACTCCTTGAGATTCTATTTCCCTGGAGGACATTCTTTTCCCCACTGATGTGTGATTTCAGAGTTGCTGTCTATGTATGTGTGTGTGTGTATATATATATATATATATATATATATATATATATATATATATATACACACATATACATGTGTGTGTGTGTGTGTGTCAGATTATCGAAGTTCCGAAACTTCAAAATTCATATGGCCGAAACCATATGGCTGAAATTTCTGAAGTTCAAGCATTAAAAAAAATAAAATTAAAATAAAATAAAATAAAATACAAACAAAAAAAATCAATTTTTAACAATTTTGCAGGGGGGGGGGCAAGCCACCTACACCCTCTACTAATTAAATATACCAACTCCAACATTGCACTACACAACATGGCAGAAAAGGGTAAATTTCCCATTCAATGCTATGCCTTGAGCTCGATTCAAAACGTTCAGAGCTTCAAAGCTTTGATCACGTGGTCCTGATCATATGACTTTCTGACTTTTGAAGTTCTGAAACTTCAATAATGTGATAGGGTCCAATATATAAACACACACACACACACATATATATATATATATATATATATATATATATATATATATTTATATGTTTTATGCTTTCCTCACCACACCCCCATGACACTTATGTATACCAATCTGAAGTTCACATAGTAATGGGGCAAGGGCAAACCATTTTCCTTGCTTTCCATGATCTCTCAAATACAAATGCCGGAATTCTCCTTTTTTTGACATTTGTTCAATATTTAGAAATAGTGAACATTCAGTCAGGTAAGTGGGTCCCATACAAACACACACACACACACACACACACACACACACAGACACTCTTATATGGGTCCATATCACATAGTCAAAGTCTTATAACTTCAAACATGTAATGTTCAAACCATTATGTTCCAAGTTACAAAACTTTGACTATGGATAAAAAAAAAAAAAAAAACAAAACAATGGAAAACAAAATAAACTGTTTAAGCAGGGGGGCAAGCCCGTCTGCACCCCCTGCTACTTAAATATGCCATCTCTGAGATCACACCCCATTGAACAAAATGGAAACATCCGCTTATGGAGATTTCCACTGAAACGCTCGAACGTTTACAAATTTGAACTTATGTTCTTGACCATATGTGATAGGAACCCCAGTTAGATGTGTGTGTGTGTGTGTGTGTGTGTGGGGGGGGGGGGTACATGTGTGCATGTGCTTGTGTTTGCATATACATATATATATATATATATATATATATATATATATATATATATATATATATATATATCTTCATGCAACCAGGATGAGCCATAAGACGTTTGGCTTGAACCTAGAATTTTTTGAACTGTGACCTGAAAAAATACGGTTTTAAATGCTAATTAAAATTTTCCTGAGCACTGTTTGACTCATCTAGTCAGTGCCCTGGAAGACAAAGAGAGATAGAGAGAGAGAGACATTCATTTTATGACAGGGCTTTCTAATGCCTGGCTCCAGCACTATGTATTTTTCCTTCCTCTGAGTTGAAAGAAGCCTCAGAACACGATGAGTTCAGTTTCAGGTCAGTCTAGTTCTTGACTCATTCAACTAAATAAGATTGTAGAATCAGTTCAATGATCAACATAACCAAAAAAGTAATTCCAATAATTGAATCAGATGAAAATTGCACAGCTTCATTTTATTTAATCGACATACCCAAAGTATTAAATGTTGTTTGGTCACGTAATTATTTGACAAACTCCATTTAGCAAAGTCTGTTTTTTTTTTGAGTATACTGTGTACTACATGCAGTTTACTACTAATTGTGTACTTTCCTTTTGACAAATTATTTTAGTTAACTTACTTTCTGTTAATGGACTTCTAAATATTTAATAGATGGATTACCGTTCTTTATGTTACGATACATAAGGGATGAAGATAAAAAAGCATTCATAGTCCATTATTATTTACATGTTATCAAAAGAATAAATTAAAAAAAAAAATCTAAACTAGGACATCTCAACAAATGTTGTTTCTGAATCTTGAAAATAACAGTTTTACATCAGTGATTGCTCTAGAAAGTTTAAGTAAGCAAAGCCATAGTTATTGTGGGGTAAATGGGGCAAATGTTCCAGCTTGCAAGCTGTAAGGGGCATGACTTCCATTCAGCCATTTAAATCAGCTAGTGTTATAGTTTAGCTTCTTCTTACAGCCCTCAGTCCACAATGTTTTTTTTTTTTTTTTTTTTTTTTGGTCCTCAGTTTTATTTGAGGAGGTTGTTGACTGGCAGATTACTCATGGGATACTAACTTCTCCAGCTATAGCTATGTATGTATGTGTAGGATATTTCGAAAAAGTATGATTGTGTAGGGCATGTACTCCAGAAATACAGAGAAAAGTTAAAATGAGGTTCACTGGTAAAAGAAAGTAAAAACAAAGAAAACAATAGGACTAACTATGATCCCGTGGAAAACAATAGGACTAACTATGATCCCGTGGAAAACAATAGGACTAACTATGATCCCGTGGAAAACAATAGGACTAACTATGATCCCGTGGAAAACAATAGCACTAACTATGATCCCGTCTGAAGAAATTATACAAATGAGCATGATGCTACAAACACATTTTATAGTTATTCGTACCAGTTACCAATGTCATCAACTAACAAAATAATTTAATACAACCGAGGCTGTGCGTCACAAAACTTTATAGAACCAGCTTTGAAATAAGAAGACTATCATGTCTTACAGTGCCAGTATAAAGGCTTTTTTTCTTATTTTTTCTTATTATTATACCTGACCACAGACTAGAAAGAAATGTACAAAGCAAATGTTATGCTTTATTCAAGCACCCTCCTGCAAATGTTTCAGGAGCATAGTTGCTCCACTATCATTCTGGAAAGCAAGTGTCGGCTGTTCTCCCTATGGAAAAAGCCTACAGGGCTTTGAAATGCATGATGTTACTAATGGAGATCTAGTAGGAAATTAAAAATAAATTGTGCGTAATGTGCAAAAAAAGGCAGTGAGTCTGTACTGTTCTTAAGCTCTGCTACCATCTTGACATCCAATAACTATGCTCACATGGTACAACTCTGCAGATACATTACCCAGCTATGCTTGTATTTAGCACCCTTCCAATGATGCAGACAGTAGTGTGAACACAATAGGGATGCAGTCCAAGAAGCATCCCGCAGTGCAGCTTACATCTGCACCTAGCATGACACATGGATCACTCTTACTGTAGTCTTAAATATGTATAAATATTTAGAGTGTGCAAACAGCACCAATGACATTCAGCTCACAAATGTTGCTCTTGAATTCCACCCGTGAGCTTTTTTTGGCCACAAGTCTCTCTACCACCAGATGTGTGCCATACTAAGTGCACTTAATCACCTCATTTGATCCTTATATGAGGATGAAATTCAGGCTCACTCCCAGTTCAGATGAGAGTGTTTCAGCTGATCCATTCACAACCTGGACAGAACCTAATCAATTCATTTAATCTGCATAAGGTGAGGGCCATATTTTAGGAGTGGTTCTGTATGAGTGTCATGGTGGTCCCCTTCTTCAGTCTGTCCTGAGCCCATCACACTGCAACAGCTAATGGACGCTGCTTTGTGGAATCTGCAGGTAGGTCTAGGCCTGCAGTGCCAAATGGTTTAGTCACCATCCTCTCCATGAAATGGATGGGCTGGCATTGGCCACTCATGCCTTACAATACACCTGATATTTTTAGGTCCTTGCTTACTAGCCAAACTTGGGTTATTTGGACTCCAGACTACTGGTCCAAATTAATTAAACTATCTTTTATAGCTTGTTATAAGTCTGCACTCAGCTTTCTCCACCTCATTGTCCCAATTAATTCTCCCCCTGCATACCAAACACAAAGAGCACTGTTTATGTGTGTACAAGCAATTGTAGTTCATTGGTCTGTCCGCACAACACACATACACGATAACTTTTTATAACAATGCTTGATACACAGATTGCCATGCTATATGCTTTTCAATTTTTATATCATAGTCTCTTTTTGACACTGCTGTGTGCACATACAACAAGGTAAACATCTTCAGATGTGAATCATCTCCAAGTGCAACGCACAGCTGTACTATTGTCAGACATTAAGTCTGTTCATAAGATTACATAATAGTATCACATAGCAAATGCAATCTATCCTGCATCTCTGTTCACAACAGATCACATCTGAAAATCACCCTGCCCTTGATCCACATTTTGTAAATATTTTGTGAACATCTGCATCTAATTTACACATAAGAAGTTCAGTTTTTGTCCATTACAAATGAATGTGAGATCTATACAATTACGACATATGTATTTAACCAGCTTTCTTATTGAGCTGATTTTGTTCATAATAAAATACAAAAAGATTAATAAGCCAAATGATATTTTCAGACAGGTCTTGAATGAGTTAAATAAATGTCTGATGCTACAAAAAAATACTGTTTAAACTTTTAGCAAAAATGAATCTAGAATTTTATATCAGAAATGAACTACTGGGAGAAAAATACAAAAGGATCCTTTTCATGCATTTATGAAAATGCCTGCATGCAGCATCTGAAACTGCGCCAAAAGTTTAAAAATGATCTGGGGCTTGAGGAATAGACTTGCAGAACTCTGACAATGTCCCTGATGACATGAGTTTGATCAATGGCTGAAACCCTGGAAAGACTAGTGCATGCATGGCAGGAGTGAGGAGCTGATGCCAGCTTACAGATCTTGGATAGAGGAAGCCCATGAGGCCTGATTCACTGCTGACCACAACAGAATTTTTAAAGGACTGCTGCTTTGCTGCACATAACATGGCAAGCATGGGGCCACCTAGAGCAGCAGTGCATACAGAAGCCATTATGGAGAAGATAGGGATGGAACAGCCTTTTTCCCAACACACAACTCTCCCTCCTACAGGAATGAATGAGTTCATAGTGATCTCTCACGAACAGGTAACAAACAGATTGTAGTGCTCATACCATCGGTGGGCATAAATAGGTCTAGATCTCACCCTACATAAGGAATGCAGGGGCTCATAGGGTGCATGAAAAGTTGCCTAATGCTGTCTGTGTAGACAGAAAAATGTATATATGCTTACTGCTTTTAGAGTACAATATTTTCACTTTTGACTTTATTTATATTTCCTTCACAGTAACGTAACTTTGCAAAAGGTTGATCTTTGGATGACAAGTCTCATTAGTTATTGCTGCATAAAACTTCTGTATGAGAAAAGCAGATATTACAGATGTATCTTGGAAAAAAAACACTTATTCTAGCAGAAGATCATGGCACGGATGTCAGCAGCTTCACCTTCCTTCTATTTTTTTCTCACTTACAATACTCGATTACGAGTGCCTGCTGCTTTTCCTCTTAGAGTTATACTTATCAACTGTAGCACTGAAGTCTGTCTATAGTCAGTCCGAAACCTTGTTTTATCTTGGTTTTCATGACAGATAACTGAACAATCAGTTGAACTACTGCTACTTCGTAACACTGGAGATACTCACAGTGGGTCTTTGGAGAATGACTTGCTATTATTAAAGCAGACAATAACACCTGTCTAGATATGCAGACATTTGTAATACAAACTATAAGTGGTTTATGCCAAAAAGACTGAGCAGAAATTCTTCAAAATATGTCCTATTAAGGAACTCAGTAACAACTACCCTCCTTCACTTAACCAAAAAATATATAATCATAAAGTAACTTACAGTGTCACACAGAGTAACAGTTGTAATTATAAATAATGGTGGCATACAATAAAAGGAAATGGCCATAAGTAACGGTCCAAAGCATACATTTCTTGTAACTTGAAACAAAGTACTTTAATTTCACACCTACATTACATTGCCTTATTAATCTTAATTTTACATATATTACAGTTCTGTTCATAATACAATGCATTCTATATAAAGATGTTGCTTATATATATGCATGCTGTGTGTGCATATATTATAAACAAATATGCATCTATCTTTCTCTTTATATATAATTACATCACATTACATCAAACTGAACAAACACTGATGTAAAATGCATTGGTGTTAACAATTCAGAAGAAACAAATCTGAGTAAAGAAACCTTCTAAAACAAAGTGGTCACAAAACAAAAACAAATAGTTTTTTTTGTTTGCTGAACCCTAACTATTAACTGCAATGTCAGACCAACATTGTTTAAATAGTTATACAGTTTAGGGAAGTTTTTTGTAACTTATAACTAGAGGCAGGACAGTCTCACATTTTGGGATACACACATCATTACGGTAGCTGGGGGAATATCATCCGGCCTCCTTATCCCTGGCTTGACCCCTAACCCTAACCCTACATATTAATTTATGAAAACCCTTTTACATAACAGTACGGCTGCTCAAGGCACTTGGACACAAGCCCTATCAGCATCAAATGTTGAACTGATCCACTAATAGCTCTAACTCTAACTGTATCCCACAAGCAGTCACATAAACCCACAAAAACATATATGCATAACCAACCACACACACACACACACACACATATATATATATATATATATGTGTGTAAATATATATACACACAAGTACCACACAATTTATTAACGTTTACCTCATTGAAGGAAGACACAAGTTGCGCAAAAATGTGTGTCAGGTAAGAGGGAGTGAGTAATAATTTTGAAACATTTGTTTATACTGATAATTTCAGCATTGGAGCAGGATGAGTGTGTGTTTTCACAAGTGTTTGCAGATTACACTTAGATTAAGTGCTAGGTAAATGTTTTTGTGTGCTTAAGCACTACTATATGAGAAGTGCGCACGTGTGTGTGTGCACGCGTGCGCTCCCATGTGTGCATGTGCATGTGTGTGGGTGTCTGCTTTATTTACTAATACTATAAGGGAAAGGATGTTTTGTATCATAATGTGTAGGGTTAAGGTTAGTTGCAGGGTTAGGGTTACCACACACAAATATGGTAGTGCAGCTAAGGATAATACTGCCTGTTTTCAGTGGAAAGTAGGAGAAAAGAAACTTATCACCTGTTGGAGAAAGGGTATGAATGGGGAATGGAAGGATGCACAACATAAACAAGGCAGTGCTTTCCTTTTGCAATGCCCAGTTGTATAAACACAAGCATCATTGTGCAAACTAGTCTGTCTTTGGTGGTCAGATCATCACCAATTATCATCATCCAGCTGACCACATCATAGTGGGCCAATGACCTGTCTGCACTATGTATGCCATTTTGAGGTATCAATGCCAGCATAACCAAGGAACTCATTCTTTAAGGGCTGATCCAGAGAAATGGGCTCTGATGTTGGAAGCATTAGGGTTAAGTTGTCAGATAAAGGGATGGTCTGAAATCAGTGGGGTTGACACAGGACAGTGAGGGCAACCAACACAAAAACATGGATTGAAAAAAAAAAAATCAAAGAAAAACAACTATTTCATGTTGTTAAATGATTAAGCTCTAATGAGCCAATGAAATTGTCAAGGGTGATCATGAAAGAAGAGCTCTCTAAAAATGTAAGCACTTGTTTATTTTGTTTGTTTATTCTTTTATTAGTCAGAAAAGTAGGTTTAGCTAAATGGTGCAAACAGCAGGACATACACAAAGAAGATACACAAGGGAATAGAAAATGCCAAATGATAGCTTCTGTGCATTTATCTTGGTGAGTAAAACTTGTAAAGATGTTCTAATTCCCACATTATTTCATGAAATGGGCACACCTACATGGAAATGTGTCATAGTGATAACTAATGAAATATATGCAACATTAACCATAGTTTTAAACATTTGGTTAAGGGAAGCAGCTGAATTGCTGGAAAATAATTATTAATATTGGATTTAGTTTACCAATGACTCTGTCTCAACTAAATTAAATTATGCTAGCCATGTCTTTCAAAATTTACATGTTCAGTATTACTTCTGATATTGCAATGTATAGCTTTGCCTATTTATGCTTCTTTACAAAAGAATCTATCTTTCAAGTCTATTTTATTCCTTAAAGACATGAAACACTATTAAACTTCCTATTTCAGAGCTAAGAAGAAGGATGCTTTTCCTTTCTCAAATCTTAGATAGATAGACAGATAGATAGATAGATAGATAGATAGATAGATAGATAGATAGATAGATAGATAGATAAACAACCATCTAACTAGCTAACAAACTTGCAGCATTTAATTTGCCTGGTTGGTAACGCTAGCATAAAGAATTTTAATTATATGCAGAGTACTTGGTAAAAGTTCCATCCTCCCATTACAGGGTATACTAATTAACAAAAAATGTGAGGAAAATACACTGGCTTTTTATTCATTCATTCATTCATTTAGAACTCCTCCTAGAAAGACGTTATAAAGATCTTGTGAACATCTGAAATCATAGTACGCTATAATGTCAGCATATTAAATAACAAAAAGAATAGCGGATAGAAAGTTCTGTAGCTAAAAGCATGTTTTTGTATTAAAGTTGAGGCACCTTAAAAGGGCTGTAAAAATTCCATTTAACTATGGATGAAAGTGGCAGCTGCTGGACTAGGTAAAACCTTCCCATGATCTGTTATTGTAGTCTACATTATCTGTAATAATGCTTTCAGACATATTTCCCTTATGTTTCAAAGCTTTCAATTTCCATCAGTAATGCCTTAGGGGAACTTTCTCTCTCTCTGTCCCTGTCTCTGGTATTCTCTGCTTTGTTGTTCTATCTGTATAAATAATTATTGCAAATCTGCAGTAGGGCTAAACTTCTATTATACTGGGCCTTTACTCAGGCCGAGTTTAGTTATATCAAGAACATCCTTGAGAAAGCTTGCCCTGATTTTTCTTTGGCACACTGCTAACTACCCTCTCTCTCCTTAGCTGTCTATGTAGAGTTGTTCTACTACTAGAAAGCCGAACATCTCTTCCACTAGCATTTAATTCCCTAAATGAAGCAGGTTGTTTGTCTTTCAGCTTTTTCCTGTTAAGGGGTCGCCATAGTGGATCTCCAGTCCGCTAATGATTGGCAGTAGATTTTTACAAAACACCGAGGTGCCAGCTCGACGCCCAACCTTCAACGAAGGCACACCCATTTACGCACGCATGTCTTTCAAATGCAGTCCAACCACGGGGAGGACATGCAGACTCCACACAGAGGCACTCCCAAGCCAAGCCTAGAATCAAACGGGAGAACCTCTTGATGTGAGGTAACAACGCTACCGCTGTACCACGCAGCATATCCCTATATCACTCTGTAATTATGTACTTGAAAAGAGAGAGATAACATACTGGCAGGTGCAATACCTACTGCAAAACCACTGTTTCTTTTACCTTTCTCACATATTTTGTATATTTTTCATCTGTGTAGAGGCACAGTTATGGCCGAATCTTAGGAGTGATATATAACTAATTAACATACCCAGTCCAAAAGTAAACAAGAGGAGACTGAGGAAATCAAACCTATGACTGTTTATAGCTCAGTCTTTATATTTTCATGAACTGATGTAGGGCTTACAAGAGAAGTAAACTACACCTCTATCTTAAGCCTAATGGAATGTGAAATATGGTTATCTGAAATAAATCTCTTCATTCCAGCTACATTATTTTATTATATATCTTCCAACAACAGAGACACACACACACACACACACACACACACACACACACACACACACACACACACACACACACAGACACAAAAAACATATGCATACACTCACTGGCACATTCTCTTTCACTCTCCAACAATTTTATTTGATTTTTAGATATTTAGTGTATACTGCATAGCATTACTTGCAATTAGTCATTCATTATTATTCTTACTTTTACATTTGTAATAAAAACTGCTTGCATCACTGCTCTGTGGATATGTGATTTTTTCATATTTAAAATTCAAACTTCTGCTTTTGAATTATAATCTTGGCAACTAGCATTGCTTTCTTTATCCCTCTTTCAGCTAAAAAGACAAGTTTTACATTTAAACTATATTTTATATGTCTCAGCTTTTGTTTAGTGAGTGACTATAATCCAGTATCATTTTCATCTTTATGCTTTTTATAAACTAATGATATAAGATTTGCATTCCTGCTTCACCCCCTATACAACCTTATTCATATGCGTTAACAATCACCCAACCCATTTAGATAACCCTAACCCTACATACTATGTTACCAAAAAAAAAAAAAAATTCCTTTATGCTTCCGTTACTCAGGACAAAAAAGGACATAGAGGAAAACAGTGAACGAAGACAGTTTTATCCAAAAATCTTTATTAGTGTATGGATGAGCATATGTACAGATCTTCAAACGTAGTCTTTTCTGAGTGGAAAGCCTCCCTGCATCCCCCATCCTCTGTTAATTATATATGCCAACTCTGAGATCAGTCTACAGTGGCAAGAGGGTGATCTCTCACTGAAAGAAAAAAAGCTGACAATGTTTAATCAGCTGATTTTTGCTGCATGATAATGGCTCCATTTGACCATCTCAATGACTGTGTGTGTGTGTGTGTGTGTGTGTGTGTGTGTGTGTGTGTGTGAGTGTATATATCTACACACACACACGCACACACACGTGTACCTATATGTAACTTTGTGTGTGTGTGTGTATAAATATACACATATATATATATATATATGGGAAAAAGCCGAAGGAAGAAGATATATATATATATATATATATATATATATATATGGATCTACTTCTAAATTTCAAACTTTATATATACACACACACACGTAGATACATATATATATATATATATATATATATATATATGTGTGTGTGTGCATATATATATATATATATATATATATATATATATAAATATGTGTGCATATGTATATATATATATATATATATATATATATATATATATATATATATATATATACATACACACACACATATTTATATATATATATATGGATCTACTTCTAAATTTCAAACTTTAAATA